>NC_061786.1:7160000-7430000 GCF_022458985.1 Mugil cephalus | reverse complement strand
AAGACTTTTCATTTTTGCAGCTTGACTCATATATATACTACCATTTTTATTCGGGGCTCATGTGTGCGCCGTGTTTACATGTTTTCGTTAAGAGAACTGGGTCCAAACCTCTCCCTTATAGATTTTATTAAGAATGTCAATGCTCTTCTTGTGAAAACATTTTTTTTTGTAAAGTATGTTGTGTGTTGGTTGTAGAGATGTTTTCCTCTTTTTTTTTCTTTTGTCCCTTCGTGTTATTATCAGCACGTACGAACCACTTTATAATTATAGAAATTTTAATTTCTTGCTTCTTTTATGGACCGAAAAAAATATTTATGGCCATGAATAAACACTGGCAAGTTTTCAGCCTTTTTCCTTTTGTTTTTATTTCTTGTAAATATTTTGTGGCTGGTGTTCGCAACCTTAGGGAACTTGCGGGAACGTTAAGGTGAAGATTGAGCTATATATATATTTCCAAATTTAAAGAAAAACGAGGGATTTTCTTTTTCTTATTTCTTTGGTAAGACATGACAGCCCTGTCACATTACACATGTAAAACAAACAAACAAAAAAACAAAAACAAGTGTGGCCGCGCGTTGATGGCTAAATATCCTAATTTTTAAAGGATTTTTTTAAAAATAAAAATCTGTGTTTCTGAAATGAGGGTTTGGTTTATGTAAGTGTCCTTTTCGGTTTGATTTGGAAAAGACATCGCTAAAAACCACCGTGAAGAGCGAGGAATTAAACTCTATATTGTGGCACAGAAAGGAGTTGACCATGGGAATAAATCTCCAGCCCACTTCAGCCCTTCCCCTTTTGGCAAATTTAATCCGGAGAATATTTTTTTCTGAATCCCAACACCTCACTAATAAAGAGGCGAAAGTCACTTGTGAAATGGGACTAAAATCCACTCACTTAATAGAAGAGGGCTTCTCGACATAAGAAGCTTTTGAGCAGTCAAAAGCTTTCCTTTTTGTCAGCATCCCCAACCACTCCCGGCCTCGGGGGGTAAAGTGGGAGACTGTGGAGGAAAAACGCAGTTTAACGCAATAAATGTTTTGTTATCTTGTTAAACGCTAAACTGCAAATAGAGCAGGAATGATCAATGACTCACCAGCCTCCTTTGTTTAACCAAGAAAAAAAATGCACGACTTTCAGGGGCTTTAACCGCCTAATAAAGTTGTTTTTGACATGATCATATAACGCGTTGGCAATCATACCCCGCATTACAATATACTTTACACTATTACGCACCGTGTTGTTTACGGTGGGGACCAAAAACCAGCACAAATGGCTTCCCCAGTGATCCGCAGAGCGCACTGCGGATTATCAGACTCCAGTCAATATCTTGGGTAAATATGATAACCTAGTAGAAAAATCCATGCATTCTGTTTGTCCCGGGACAAAAATCTCACAGCAGATGTTAGAGTCGCCCCTATCATCACTGAACAAACAGCTAAATTGGGCAGATTTGCTAATTATTTACAGAATTGAGTCTCAGGGGGCTACTGCTTTTTGTGGACGACACAGACTCAATTTGTCCCTGACAGAAAGGTTTTGTGTTTCACCACTCGCCGAAGCTGGTGGGTCAAATAAATCAGCGGCTCGGTCGTAGGTTTTATTTTTATTTATTCGTCGATGCAAAAATTAAGAAACGGGGATGCTCATGGAGCGCCGGTAATCGACTCTGCCACGGTTATTGTGGGAACCCGAGAAAGAAAAAAAAAAGAAAAAGAAAATGACAAGAGAGGCAGTGCGTGTTATGGGAATTATGAAGTGAAGTGATAAAAGGCGACGATAAAGGATTGGCTGTCTGTGATTTGGTTTTATAAGCTGGATATTTTCTTTCAAATTAAACTGAACGAAACTTGGGCCAATAATATAATTTTAAAAACTCGAGCAAAATGAACATGCAGACTTTTTTTTTTTTTTTTTTTTGTGGGAGATTTTGTGCATCCAGTGAGGCAGTTATGTGACTCCATCATTGCATAATACAGTGCACAAGGCAGTACAAAGACAAAAGCCCAGGCCTGGTTGTGCTGGATGTTAGAGGCGTGCATGCTAACGAGCAGCAGGAGTGGAGATGCAGACAGTGTGGATAGATAGAGTTTCTTGGTGCTGTTCAGAGTCAGGGAGATGTATCCTTGGGCTTTTTGTCCTGCCTGTCACTTGGTGCCATTGTGATCTTTGCTGCACACGTTGTGTCCCATATGGGCAGCTGGGCTCGGAAAGGGAGAAAAGGATCTCTTACAAACCCCAAATTGTATCAAGCTTTCAAATAAAGCATTGTTGTCTCTCAAAGAAAAACGAATTAAAAATTCGCGCTATATCTATTCTGGTCAAAAAAGAAGCCCCATTCACACATAACAGGGAGTCCTTCTTCCTTGATAGAGCTATGCCAACAACAGCCTTCTCATTTCTCCTTTCCCTCTATGCCTCCGTTCTCCAAAGTGAAAGACTGATTATTGTCTGTCCAAAAAAGTGGCTCGTCAGAGCGCAAAAAACTATTTTTAATTCCAGACAGTGTTCTTCCTTGTTTGCTTTGAGTCCCGCTGGTATGCGTAGGCCCATTTCTAAAATGAACGCATGGAAAAATATTTGACTCGATTTGCCCCCACTAGAGTATGATTTAAGGACTTCCGTATCAGGTGTAAAATTAGCTAATATATTAATTACCAATTAGAAGCTGGATCTCAAAATTCATCTCCTGGCCTATTGCGCACTGGTTCTATTTTGGGCACATTTACGCTCGTAGCTATTGCGGAAATCTACAAATAATACAACTGATAAATGTTGAAGCATTTGCATCTTAATTCTATTGTGATCTGGATGCTGCAGATGTTTTTCTACGGAGACATAAGTAGAAATAGTGGCAGGTGTTTTAGTGGACTGGTGCGATATATTTCTTTTGAGGGGGAAAAAACAGAATTTTTCACACGAATTCATTTGGTATCAGCACGTTTACTGTGCGTTCAGATTTTTCCACTTTATAGCGTTTTATGGTTTCTCACGATCATCCAAATTCGGATCTAAAAAGCAAACCCAGGCAGCTCAGTTACAAATAGGCACGTTTAAGGTCAACCCCAAATCCCTTCTTGCTCCCTCTGCATCAATCCGAGCCCTGTCGTATTTAACCCCGGGCTGAAGTAAAACACAAATGTAAGCTATTTTAAAAGCTTTATTGCAAAGTTTTACGACGAACAGCATTCGCTTTGCACCCATGTGTTGTCATTAACGCACCAGAAAATGACACTACCGCAGCACCAGCTCAGCAACAGGGTCAGATTTATCGGAAATTGCTTTTGGCTGCTCGGAGGGATAAAGCAGTGCGACATTAAACAAGCATCTTGGCGTGCAGCATAGTTCGACCTGCGTGGATAACACTATTATATACCTCGGAATGCAATACTTGAGGAAATATGCACTTGGGACACCGTAGATCTTCGTCATCCTGCCCATTTGAACCTCGACATGAATCATTTTTCTATCATGCACATCACCAAATAAACGAGGATTTCAAAGCTATAATAAGCGGTGCTTTTCATTTAAAGGAAGCTATCTGGGTTTTATTGCCTTAAAGGAGATCCAGATTAGATTCGCCACGGCGCCGATATTAAAGAGGGAGAAGAGATGGAGGGAGGGAGAGGCGGAACAGACATGGTTGCGCCGGGCTGCCACAAGATGGAAGCAGAGGTCTGCAGTCGGCGTCATGCGGCTCTTTACCTGCAAATGTGGCCCAGCTTCATCCAATTCCTTCACCGCGAGCCACTGCAGCTGAATCACGTTCGAGCTGCAGGAGTCGACGTTTTCTCTTTAATGAGCGCACATCCTAGAAAACTTGACTTTCTTTTAGGGGCATGATTGCGGTTTGTGACATTGTTATGGATCTTGAGAGCATAATCATATCGCTCTTCAAAACAAACTGGATTCGACGTAAACAGTCCACATGCAATTAGTGCCGTTTCCCTTTCACACTCACTCTCAGAGAGAGAGGGAGACGGGGAAAGAAAGGGGAGGAGAGGGTGAGTGGTCCGGGGATCTCCACGGTGTGGCGCAATAGGATAAGGGGACAAATATGGTGCGGATTAATTCACTTCAGCGAAAGTGAACAACAGTTGCAGTGAGGTTTTTGCTCAAGAAACTCTCAACACATTAACAACAAAGAAAACTGTGAGTCATCTGGAGCCAAATTGAATGTGTCACGTTGAATAAAACGGCCGCGCGTCACCTAAATACAAACAGGAGGTCTTGAAACCGAAATTAAAATTCACATTTGGGACCTGGAATATTACTCACTCGCATCACTTAAATGGCTTTCACGTCCTCGCAGTTACGTAGACTTACTTCCGAGGCTGCAAAATGCCTGAGCACCCCCACCATCCCCTCCTCTCCTCTCCTCTCCTCGCGCGGAGAAGTACGCAAAGCACTGCAAAATGGGTCAAATGACGTCAAAGTAAAAGGCTGCCATCTTTCTGCACCTGCTCAGTTCAGCATCAGTGAGCTTGCACCTGTAGGGGGCCTCATTGGGTTAGAAAGACGGAGCAGCAGGGGGTGGAGAGATGCTGAACACGGTGGAAGAGGGCTGAGGGAGGGGGGAAAAACACATTTCCTGCACCAAAGTTTGACCACTTTTGGCTTTGGGGAAAAAAATAAATAAAATAAAATAAAATAAAATAAAATAAAATAAAATAAAAAAAAAAACATCACAAGAGCAGGATCATTTCCAGATACTGACTGAAGAAAATCTTCTTTTGTGGGAGGGCAGACAATGGACATGGTGGAAACGTCTTGATAAACTAAAATAACTCCCCGGCCTGCGTTCTAAATGCAGCTGAGATCAGCAGTGTGTGGGTATTTACGCAGGTGGGAAGGTGCTGTGTGAACCAGAGCAAATCCACAAGTTTACTCAGTGGGACAGAGCCTCTACAGAGTACTGTTCACATTAACCTCCCGTCTGCATGAGAAGAGCCCGGCGAGCTGAGAGAGCTGAATTACAATAACGCCACAGTCTGTGGTTTTAAGCGAGGAAGAAGCAGAAGAAACTGTGACCCACGCAGCCTGCCGGAGCATCCCCAGCGTCAGTCGTGTTGTTTTCCATCGATAAATAAAAAGCGCCTCTGTCCACTTTCCCTTGAAATGCATTGTACTCAACAGCTGAGCTTTTTTCTCCATTAGATGCATCAGCTGATGCAGTAAAAGTAAACAATCTGCAGCAAGGCTGTTTATTTCATGAGTAAGGATGAATTAGATTCATAAATCACCATTTGCAGATGGCTTATTTAATACGTGCACTTTATGGAACCATTGGTCAATAATAAAACATTTATTTATTAACAATTTATTTAACTATCCGTTACAATCCAGCACAGAATGTCTCGCTGCTCAATCTGGAACTCGATTTGAACTGTGTTAAACAGCTCACTGGCAAACATGAAGACGAACCAAGCTTAGCATGTATGATAGTAAAAGGAACACAGCAGTCTGACAGCAGTTTACAGCCGTGTAACACGATTCATTTGAATCTTTTGAATGAATCCGCTGTATAAACACCACAGCGGAACTGTTTGAGTGATTATGCAGTTTGATATCCAGCTGCCAACTCCGAGGTCTTACCGGCAGCCTCTTTTCTTTGTAAGCTAAATGCAAATGTCGTCGTGCATGAACAACACGGCTGAGGGAGAATCAAGAGAATCGATTTGCTCGAGTGTTCCTGTCTCCAGTAAAGTTGCTTTCTCAAACTACATCTGCAACGGTTGTTGGAAGCAGATTTTACAAGCTGTTTTTTTTTTGTTTGTTCCATATGAGTAACTAATTCCAAGAAATGACATAGTAAGAAGAGCGCTGTAAATAAAAATACTTTGAGACCTTTTTCTAAATTTTTAAACACGACAAGTTCCAGTCAGTGAATAAGACTATGAGCTCTGAAATACCTGGACGTCTAGTCAGCTTCCGTTCTCGCTTCCTTGCGCAAGACAAAACATGCAGCCGTGTTTGTCCTGTGGGAGACGCTGACGGTGCAGTTCTTGAAAGGTGGCAGCAGTAGGTCTGAGTTTAAAAGGCCGCAGGCGACCTGCAGCCGGTTCAGAGTAAACTTTTTGGGATGAAGGAGCGAGCGTCAAGGTCCTTGACTCTGCTGAATGCTGAGCTTAGGAAAAACAGCAGAGTCCGCAGACACAAGGAGACACTGGCAGGGAGATCCGGTAGAGTGCTCGCAGAGGAAAGTTTCTGTCCTTCCCCACATAACTTCGCCCATGTGTGTTTTCGTGCAAGAGCATGTAATGAGTGTGATGAGTCGAATAAAAGACTGAAACAAAAAAAATAAAATCTCACTGGCTTTTTATTCTTTTTTTTCAAGGCTAACATAACAAGCAGGTCAGAAACGCATCTCACATTTCATCTGGGAACTTCCATCACAGCCTCTTTACACACATTCATTTCATCTCAAATGTGTTTCCTAAAATATGCCGCTGTATAGATATTAACTCATATTCTAACAGCTTCATCTATTTCTCTGAGAGACAATAATAAATGACAACCACAGCCAGTTTGAAGAAAAAAAAGAAAAAAGGATGTTGAGTGCTATTAATGGCTAAATGTGTCTCAAGCAGAACCAGGTCTCGTGTCCAAGCTCGGGTAAATTATTCCACACATATATTCTGTGTGTAATGTGTAAAGGGCAAGATGGGAAAATTAGTTAACTTAAAGATCAGAAGCAATTGGGAAACATTATTCATTCTTGCGGCTCCGCGGTTCTCCCTAACAACCTTTTAAAAAGCTTGACACTGCAGTTTTTGGAACAATTCAGCAATGCTAAGCAGCTCTCATGCAGTCAATATCCTATAAAAGTAAATTAAATAATGCCATCAGGAAATGAGGACAAATTTTCAGCTGCAGAGTCCACTCATGCGCTTCACCAGCGGGCAGCCCGTGGTCACTGATGAGGCCGCAGGGTCTTGAGCCATGAGCACATGAATGAAACGAGGCAGAATTTCACACCAGGTGACACCATGCAACATGCTCACTCACTGTGCTCCTTTAATATGATGTTTGTGCCATGATACAGGTGAGATGCTTTTTAAAAAAAAAAAGGTTAGGTTAGGAAGGTTAATTTAAGTGACATAGTCCTGTTAGTCTGATCTTGAAGGAGCAGCGAAGCACAAATCCGTGTTTTCATATGAATTTCAGGAATAAGTGATGTCAAATGAGCCTCTTTAAACCATAAACATATCTCCAAAAAGACAACCAGCACACCTTTGACAAACGTACAACATAATGCACAAGCCTGACAGTGTTTTGCATCCGTATGTTGCATTTTGATTGACGCCTTTTGAAAGCACTTTAAATCTCTTGCAGATAAAATTAAATCCACTGTGCATGATAATCAATATTTCGAGCCAGCTCAGCCCAGAGACCTCTGTCTGTTGCATCTGAGTTCTATTTAAAAAAAACTGTGCTGCTGTGCTATGATATGCAAATTGCCATATGGTCTCACTTCCCTTTGTCTTCTCTTTCCCAATGTCCCACCTTAGGGCTTGAATTGTCTTGTATAAAACCCACAGTCCGCTGCAATCAGGTGGGCTGGATGGGGGACAGCGCCGACAATCAGGTTCCCAGAGTTCAGTGTTTA
The DNA here is from genome assembly GCF_022458985.1 of Mugil cephalus. Lineage (NCBI taxonomy): Eukaryota > Metazoa > Chordata > Actinopteri > Mugiliformes > Mugilidae > Mugil > Mugil cephalus. Next base: position 7,422,394 of record NC_061786.1, on the reverse strand, counting down.
TGCCTTTCACTTAATGGATTGTCTCACCTTCTTCAGAGGATGAACATGAGGTGCTTGAGATGCCAGCACTGCAAATGGATCCTGGGGCTTTGAGCCCGATAACGACCGGCAGTCATCTGTTTCAGACATGCTTCATTCAGCACGCGTGATCATCAAAGAGCTGCAGTGTGGCGGTTTTACCAATTCAAATTGTCTAATTAACTTCCTGTGTAAAGGGGACAGGAAACATGTGTAGCAAGTTGTGCCCGTCGTGTGTTTGTGCACTTGTACCTTGTGGTGAATTCATAATGTGTTTCCCAGCTGTGTCTGCATATATAAGAAATAAATACATAAAAGCTTTTTGTGATATTTCTCATTGTGGCTGAATAGGTGCAGCGTTTCAATAAGGAACTGCACTGTCTGACTTCATTGTGTCAGGTATCACATTATGCTCTTTGTGTTGTGTGGGACTGAAGCAATAACCTTGAACTCATTTACGTCTGGCAGTCACAGATACCATCCTCTGACCATGTTTTCATCCGCACACAGGCAGCACGGCAGCACAAACAACCACAGGGGCATCCGTACTGCAGAGGAGTGTCACATGCATGCACACAAATACTGCGGGAAGGAAGCACACTGCAGCAAACTTTGCTTGAATAAAATGTATATGAATCCATATGTAGGTATATTCATTGATTTTCTGCATGCTTTTCTTTTGTCATATGTCGTGTCCTAGTTTACACTGTGCTTCAGTCAGCAGTGTTGCACCCACAGCTGTTAGTTTCTTCACTAGAACCTCAACCATATCTTTGTTTATATCACTTTTTTTTTCTTTCTTTTTTTTTTAACCACGCCTACACCAACATCTCTGACATCCTCAGCACTGGTTCAACCTTCTTGAGTTTTTCGGAGCCCCTGTTAGAATCCCACACAGCGCTCCCTCTGGCATTTACCGCTATTTACCCTGAATATTTAGTCTTCCTATGCTGCCAGCGCTGTTGAAACCGACCGTTTGACCCTCGGAGTTTGCAGTAGTTTAAATGTGAAGACGTAACTGTTCGTATTCAATTTCTGTTTAATGGGTTTCTGTGTGTTTTGTATGTAATGACGGAACTGCTATTTATATATTTAAATCCTATCTGTACAGCACTCCAGATTGTTCTGTTTTGAATGTGATTTGTAAATAAAACTAGCTTGACTTCTTCATTTAAATAAATGTCACCATTGCACTTGATTTTGTGCTGGTATTTGTCTTTATGGGTTTCACGGAGTCACACATTCATTTGGATGAATGAATACAGCATATTTCACATTATGCCACACGTACGAATATAATGCAGAACTAATTATAACATTTAAATATGTGTATTTACTAAGTAAAATACTAAACCTGACTGTCATTCTGCTACATTTAACTGAGAAATACTGCAAACTTGGCAGCAGTTTCCTCAAATATCTAATAATTAATTGTCCGATCAGGCATGTGCACGGTTGTGAGGAATTCAAAAAACTGTCCTGTATGTGCAGTAGTCAGAGAGAGGTGTAAAGAACACACACAGCATTAAATAACCAGTCAGTGCTTTCAGTTTGTAACCCTCTGAGAGGGTGATATATTACCCAGAATGAAGTGATATACTGTAAAAGTGCATCAATCAGTATAGTGTCTCTATACCCCCTGTGTGTTTTATAGAGTTCTTGCAAACAATACTCTGGTTCATCATGATAACCTAAACATTTTTTCATTTTCTGTTACGTGGCCTGCACACACTTGTCATAAAAAAATAAATAAATAAATAAAAATCATGATGAAGTTTAAATCAGTGGACACCTGACACCAGAACTGGCAATACAAAACTGCTTGAAAAATCCCTACGTAATATAAACATGAAGACAATAGTGGGGAATAGTGTGAAATGAATGAATGGAGCATAGTGACAAACGTAGCAGATGGAAGTGAAACATTTTTTTTAAGCACATACTAAGGCCCATTTGAGAGTGGCTGAATCATTTCTGGTAAATCCAAAAGCCATTTTAAAGTGCATTTATTTTAGGGCGGAAGCACGTCTGTGAACGGATGAGAGGGACAGTGAGTCACCTACCTCGGCATCTGCTACTGAGATACTCCTGAGCAAGACGAGCACAAGGCAGTGAGACAGACAGGAGCTGTCACCGCTCCGTATAGGTTTCACCGTGTAATAAAAGACAACTGGCATCAGCCTCTGTGTCGCTGTCTGTTAACGTTCTCCCACTGAGTTCAGAAAAGTGACTGATGTATGTCAAAAGGTGAACTGTTCCACTAATCCAAAGCAAGGCTGGCTGAAATATATCTGAACACAGACGCAAGGAGTGACAGATGTTGAAATACATATGATTTAACACATATGTTGTGGTCGTGTTCAGCCCTGGCAGCCTATTGGTCGACCGTCTTTAAAATGTTGTCGTCTATGCAGTTATAGTCATTATTTAGCACCACTGATAGAAAACATGCAACATTAAGGCTTGCACGTAGAAGAAAACTATTGCACTGGAAATCAAAAGATCCACCAAAGTGTCTTTGTAGTTTAGGACCTGACACAGTTCATATAATTAGAGCACATAATATGTACTCTCAGGGGTCTAGGGACAAATTCTTTTCTATCAGGGATCTGGTGTTGAATCACTTAGGTAAACTTAAAACTATACCCACTTAATGACCACTTAGCGGCCATCTTGCATTTGCATAGGTATATGCGTTCATACATATATATATGTAAATACATAATTATTTTATTTATCTATTTTTATTTCATCCAATTATTTATTTTTATCTGCATTGATATCCTGCATTTTCCTGCTGGGGGAAGGAGGATTAATACCTATGTATGCATATATATATATATATATATATATATATATATATATATATATATATATATATATATATATATATTGTGTAAAACCCTTTACCAAAATATACTTCTAAAATTGTGGCATTTTTACAGTAAGTATTGTCACATATGATGCGCAGCAGGTTTTCCAACAGTCTACTGTTAGTTTTCCACCATTAATTCTACTTTATTGTATAATAATATACAATAATATTAGTAATCATGCTATAATAAAGCTAATAACAATACTATCCACTGAATTAAAGCACATTGTTGCATTTTCTTGATTTTACATTACACTTGCAGCAGGGTTGCCAGTACACTACGCATTTACACAATATTATGTTTTTAAATGTGTTGTGGAGTTGTATTTTACTGAATTTAAATAATAGTAGCAGCAGGATAGGCAGCTTCACAAATAAACAATACCCAGATACCCACATAAACCATGAAGTGGTTTTTGCTCTCAGTTATCGCAAAATCAGAATCCTCCAAACATGAGATGTTTTCCACGGTTTATTTCTAGATTAGGTCTGAGGCTTTAACTGTGGCTTGACTGACTTCAATATCATGAGTATTTTTTTTTTCTTTAACAGACATTATTTTTTCCAATTGTTCGGTTGCCCCTCTGTTATTAGAATCAGTAGGAGCCTCACAAACCACAGACTAAACTGCAGATTAGAGGGAATTTACAGCCGCCTGTTTTAGCTCGGAAAACTGTTTGCCAATCGGTATTAATAATAATGCTTTAAACGGCACTTGAATGCAGCCCGAGACGCAATTTGGGACACTGCAGAGAACATATGGAGACGACGAAAGCACAGCAATCAATGAGTGGAGCGCAGCTATAGAATCCATCATAAACAGGCAGACGTTTGAAAAGCTCCTGCGCGCTGCTTGCCATAGGAGGAAAAGCAAGTGTCAGTTCTAACAACAGCAATAATCAAGACGGTGTGACAGTGAGTCAGCGTGCACCATTCAGGGGTTCAAAAATAAATACATAAGTATAGAAATATAATAATATAACACCTGAATGAATTATGTCTGTTGTTTTATCACGTACAGTCAGAATATTAAGAAAACTGAACAGTGTTTTATTCCCACCATGCGGGATGGCATCACATCCAGTTGTTACTTAAGACTAGAAAACATTTTATTTAATTTGTCAAGTTGTATCATCTTTGATGTTGAGATCCTAATGTATGTGTGTTAGCAATTGAATTACAAAACAAATAATCCCATTGACAAAATACATTATATGTCCATTTGATTTACTGCAGCAGCGTACTGCAAATAACAATAAATCAAATAAAAGCAGAAAGAGATGAGCAGTTGCAGGCGGCTGAAGGATGCTTTGTGCGTTTCCCTGTCGACTGAGCAGCAGCAGTCGCCCAAGTGGAGGAATCTTTTTATGGCTCCTGCACTCGTGGCTGGAGGGAGGAGAGAGGAGGAAACAGTCGGCGACGTTTTAGCGCACAATTTCATGATGGTTTCAGAGAAGAGGCCGGCCAAGCATTTCAAGTGGCGGAGCAGCGAGAGGGCAGCATTGTAGAGGAGAGCAGGTAGTGTAATGATCAGGTAGACAAGATGACATCAAGCGTCCTCAGAGATGGTCAGGCACAGAGAGCTGACATCCTTCCAGACAAAAAGCACCACTGAAACGGGACGAGACAAAACCAACAAACAGGAGAGCCATTAGCTTCAGGAGGACTTGTTATTACGGTACGGCGGAACAAAGTCGGGGGCTCAGTGCGACGCACACAGCAGCAGACATTTGTATTGTAGATGTATATTTAAGAACAAATCAAGAAGTCCTCCTGTGCATAATACTTGTCAGATTTTACGTTTCTCGGCAGCCATGACACACAACATGCACACAATGAACTGCAAATGCAACATCAGAGGTCTGCGTGGCCTCGACTGCAGTGCTTGACACTTCTGAATGATTTATTTTAGGTTTTATTAAAAATTGCATTGAAACCATGCCCTAATAAACAAAAAAATAGCTTGTGTTGCAGTGTGTTAATAAATATGGAAGCAGTGTTCAGACCCCTTATACATCATAGTATTCAATTTGTATTAACACGTAACAAACATCTGAAGGTAAAAGGTAAAATAATAACTTCTACATGACGATCATAAAGTGAAGACGAATAAATGACATGTTAGATAATTATTATCAGTATTAATTTCAACACTAAACATGGTCTTCTTACGGAAAGCTCCGCTCTGACATAACTGATTATTTTACATATCTTTTGTCTTTTTTTTTTTTTTAATTTTTATTTATTTATTTATTTATTTACACCATCACTTTCACCTGGTATGACAGTTGACCTGGTGCACGTCATTCTCCTGTCATTTGCAGACAAGCTTCGGGGCCAAATCCCTCTCGAGTGCCACGAGGCAAACAGAATGTTGCATTTAGGGGCTCATCAGAATTTTACCAAAACGAAGGACTTTAAAATGCCCTTCAGTCTTTGCACCAATATATTTTTTTTGCTGTGCTGTGGTATAAATATATGTGTTCTTTAGCTATAAATCAGAAGTATGTACGCAATATGATCAATCGTAAGAGTATAAATGTATTTCTATCACCTATGGCAGTTCACAGTGTGATTTCGTATTGATTAATTTTGTGTTGCATTTTAAACGACCATGTTAATTTTAATCACCCAATCAACCAATGCCGGGTCTCGGTTTAGTTGTAAAGCATCTCTTGTATCTCAGGGTCTCCTGAGCATGTAAAATGACACAGATTTGCTGCTGATGTTCCTGCTATAGTTCCTGATGATGAGCATAGATATTATTATCAAAACATTTGAGGATATTTTAATATGTGATGATTTCAAAATCTGACATAATTTGTATTTTGACCGTTTTACACAAACTGAATCCAGAAGTTAAGACATGCACCGACACCATCTACTTAATTAAGGCTAATAAACCACCTTTATGTTAATTTTAATCAATAACAACAGGCGGTTAAGTGACCTTGTAACCAGCTTCCAATCATTTGACTGAAACACTGCTCATTTGAGTCCGTTCATCTTGGTAAAGTCTACATGGGAAAGGCAAATTTCCACTCCTTGTAAATCACTTAAGAGCAACATGTTCCACAAAGTCTCATTTGTTGCAGTTAAATGCATTGAAATACATTTGATCCATCAAACTGATTTTACAGCTACAAAAAGTACATATAGATAAAAATACAGTTGTGTTTTTTCATATTTTCTGTTTTTTGTTTGTTGAAAATGAGTCAGTAGGTTAATGGTTGGTTAATGATTTAAAAAGCAGCACTGATGATGTAAAAAAAATAAAAATAACCGGGCACAAAAAGTGTTATTACATGAGACATTTAACATGAATACATGTTTTGCAACGGTTGTTTTTTGAGATCAGGCATAATAGAAATTAAACGGGATAACAAATGTGAATTATGCAAACAAAAATGACAGTTTGGAAGGACAACTTGATTATATTATTATGCATGTAAACAATGATTATGTGAACAAATTAATTTTGAACAGAAAAACTGCTATTTTCCACAGTTTTTCTGCAACTTTCTAGATTTGCAGCAAACATCCATATCTCCAGTTTAAATCCCTTCCAGCATGTAGCTGTTGATTTAGATAAATAAAAATTTTAACGCCTTCACACCCTGCGGCTTGAATGAGCTTTGGCTTTATATCACAGCACATGGTGCTTCCTTCCGCCTGTCAGGATCAGTACATTCAGACTATGAAGCAGCTTTGTGCTGTGTTTGTGTGAATTCATCTAAATAATGGCAGGCTATCAGGCGGCCTTCTGGGTAAAAGCATCCCAAAGTGGGGACAAACAGACAGGTAAAAATAAGGCATTGATATGCAGCTTCTGCTCACATTTCCATTGTTGAGCTGCGAGGCCATTTAAAAAGTTTCCGTCTCCACGCGCCGCACTCAAAGCGCTTTGAAACTTTTGATTAGAAGATGCATCTCTTGACTGCTGAAAACAAGCGGGATAAATGAATTCCAGGTGTAAATGGACATCAGGAAACACTCGATACAGATTACAGCAATTTGCATTCATTTCAGGTGTAAAACTGTGTTTGGTGATTATTATTATTATTTCTATGAATGATAGTTTGAAACCTTACGCGCTGCACTCCTGCTTCTGCAGCACCAAAACGCCCCTGCTAAATAACGAGACGGAGCTAAAAAGTTTTCAGGGTGCTTCAAAACCTCTACAGAAAGCCCCAAATCGTGTCATTTATTTTGCAATTTTAGTATTAACAGAAGACATCACAGCTCTACGGTGTGTTTTGTCAAAAACTTTTTTTATACCCCGCATGCTTCGTGTGATGCAGCTTTAATTAAAAGCAACAAACACCGCTCCTTCTAAATCCAAGATGCCTGCCAGATGCTGCAGTGTGTTTTGTACAGTGAAGTGGACTAAATGTTGTTACATAAAAGGTACAAAACACATGAAAAAAATCAGTACAGGACATCACACGGATCTCATCTTATCCCAACAATCCAAAGCAAGGGCAACAAGACAAGAGAGAAAGATTGCCAGATACATTTTGCCATGTGAATAAATGGGTGACAAAGCCAAAGTGAGCCACGGCTGAGTCACAACCGCACTCTCTAACAGCTTTGTTTACCTGCCCCTACTGCTGCCACAATTAATGCAGCGGAGAAGTGGACAAACCAGGTACCCTTGGAACCAAGCACCCAGCCCAAGTACACTATCTGCTTTGTTCTGCCATGCATTTGGTAATCTGCATTGATCTGCTGCTGTGTTTTTTTAATTGCCGTTACAAAAGAGAGCAGCTATGCTAAAATATTGCCACTCAAAACAATGCAGAGGACAGTGGCACTCACCGAGGACCTAAAATTTCAGGAAGCAAAATTTGTTTCGAATGTGGAAAGGTGGAATTTTTATTTATTTATTTATTTTTTTAGTGTTGTTGTTTTAAATACGAATCAAAGTGTAACAGCCCATGTACAGTTTCATTTATTTCTATGAGTGTACCTGCACATTATAAGAATACGAAGCAAATCTAAACTGGTCATAATGATGTTTGAAGAAACACTGAGAACCTCTCACCTCTCCACAGCTCGTGTGTTAAAGGAACAAACCTGACTGAGGTTTAGGTGCGTGTCTTAGGTTTGTAATGGACATTTGTCGAATGGCTTCACGTTTTCACCCAAATGATTTCCATTTTCTTGACTTGAATTTTGAGTGCATGAGTTTTGTGGCATGTAAAATAACAGCAACAACTTCTCACCGAATGACAAATAATCTGCTGTTAGTGGGTTCATCACACGCCTTTGGAGAGAAATTGGCTCATTCATCTTTGCCTTTCAGAAGACTAATCCGGTGTCCTTTAGGAATGTGATAGCGTAAAAGTGTCTTTTTTTTCTTATGTTACCTTTTGAAATGAAAGAGAAAGCAACTGTTAACTTGAGTACAGTGTGTCACATTTCTTTGCTGTTTCATTGCCCTGGTTTTGTGCCTTGAGAGATGCAAGAACGTCGTTTGTCTCAGAAGACACTTGGATTGAGCACAATTTAAGAAACTGGCTGCTCTCAATTAAAGGGCAGCCTGTTGTCTAGCAGAACTTCACTCATTTCTGGGAAGAAATTTTTCTTAAAGCCAGAGGCTTCTCTCAATGTGGCTTCCACTGACTGGTTAACTGTAACTTAATCAACTAAATTAATTGTTGCATTGTGGGACCATAAGAATAACTTCTACACTCTAATCCTATTATGGTATGTTGAATTCTTCTGCTCTCCATTTTCCCCAGCTGTCAGATTATGGTCAGCATCCCATTAAAGCCCATATTCTGTTTTTTGGCGCCCTATTAGCATCATTTCGTCCATCAAGCGACATTAATTGTGAATGAATGCAAACTCCTGCAGAAGAATACGGTCTTCAAGAGGTCTGTCACATACTTTCTCCACTTGGGAGGACCTTTAACCTACTTAGCTGAGGAACCGCACCGTTTCAAGTAGTGCAGCTGAAAGATATGCACCTGCCCGCTTTTTACTCTCACACTGCTCGGCGATTTAAGAGGAGAGAAAGTATTTGATCTAAATGGTACTACACTGACTGCAGGTGTGGAATTTCCTCCACAAATTTACACGCCAATTCAGACACTGGGCCGGCAACAATGCAGATATGGGTTTATTCTTTAAGTTTGGAGTGAAGAATATAATTCTTTTGTTGCGGTTGCACGTCTGGTGACTTCAGCGTTCACGTTGAAATGAGGCTTCGTTTCTACGCCACGGGAACAATAAAGGAACTTTTCTTGCGCGCAAGGACGCCCGAATAAATACAAATGTCAGTGCTCTGGAAGAAAACATGTACAAAGCAAAATAGATTTGTTCCATCTCTTTACATTTTCATAGCTAAAAAAAAATACCATTCATCTCGCTTTAAACACATGTGTAAATGACTTTTCTTTTTTTTTCTGTTACAGTTCTTAAACATATGGAGCGTTAGCATTCGCTATAGACCATTTTCAAATATATTTGTGGGTCTCCCTAAATTTAGACAGAATAAATATTCGTCTTAAACATCTCAAAATCCGCGGTTTAGCGCGTAATCGCAATATTTTTTTTAAACACAATTTATGTATTTATAGGTAACATTTTCTTTCTAAGAACGTACAATGTATCTTAAGCGCGTTATACAACAGACTGTTGTACCAATAACAAATCTCCATATATATAAGTGTTTTGAGAGGCCCGAGACAAAGGAAAATTCATGTTCACAGGTCGTGCGTAAATTACGCACAGAAATGTTAACATGGGTGGATGCGCTAAACTTATTTATGTCAGTATTACATGTTTCGTTCCTCTAGTCAAACACAATTTACATTTTATTAAGAGGATAAAAATAAGAGAAATGTGGAACCACACTTTCAAATGTGGACGCTTGTTTAAATGCCACTCGCGTCGTATCAGCGAGAGAAGACAAGTTAAAAGTTAAGTAAGAGATTTAGAGACGGCAAGACTAAATAAATCCCGTGTTTTTTTTTTTTTTTTTTTTTTGTTTTTTGTTTTTTTAGCACTTCGCGCACGGCCTGGTGTGTGGCTGGGGCGGCGGGTCAGGACCCTGGCCCTTCAGCCATCTCTCCACGTCTCTCAGGGTATTGAACTAGCAACGACGGTAACCAGGCGCTTGGATACATCTGCTGTGCTGAGCTGAGGAGCTGAGGGGGTGATGATATCAGTAAAATGTTTTATGTAGGATACAAACTACATTAATGGGCTGTTATTGGGTGCTGGTTAACTTCACTTTAACAGTGGTCCTATAAAAACCCACAGGTTTAGAGAAAACTCTAAACCTCAACTTGACTATTTGAACATATATATATACTATATATTTTTATATATTCTAACATTGATGCACACAATATAAACTATGAGATAATTAAATTACTGATAGTAAGCATACTTCTATAGACTAATGTGACACTTGTTGCCATTATTTATAAGGGGCTTCAGTTTTTCTGTTAGCAGTAAAGTAACCGTAGATGCTTGTGGAATATTTTCCACGACAAGTTATTGAGAAAGTTTAACAATTTTATTAGGTACTGACAGTAAGATTTATTTTATTTATTTATTTATTTATTTATTGTCACGTCCCAAACTAGAACACCGTAATAAAAATATTTTTCATAGCCATTCTGCCGCAGACTTATCACTTGTCTCACGTGGGGCGACAAGGGTCAGCGTAAGCTCATTTAAACGCATATATTGTTTGATATTTAACAGAACATTTAACAGAATATGCATCGCGCACGCTTGTTTTGTGCTGCTCACACCGACAAGCTTGGTCTGACAATTACTGATAAAAATAGATTCAAAATGGGTCGCCACTTTAACTGTTCTACTCTGCGAAAGATTTATTAACCAACCTTGTGCTGGGCCTTCGTTGGAGTCTCCCGCCGCGTCGGTGTATCCGGCTCCCGCCGCCTCACATCACCTTCAGTGGATGCAAAAGTTAACTTAGATTGACAACTGTACTAATGTGGACTATAAGTTCTCATAGTCCTCGCATGCAGCCACCAGCTCCAGATTTTTATGGGATCCTAATGTGGAGGGTTTGTGGACCAGGGTCCTGCTCTCTGACTCGGTAATCCGCAAGGTTGAGAGGTTTGCCTCATTTACATAATGTTAGAGGTCTGGGCCGAGGCCTACCTTTCTTTTCTTCTTGGAAACCATGCTGCCGTTTGCAAAAGAGTAGAAAAGGCGCACAGGCGTGTGGACAAGTATAGGAATATTTTCAGGTAATAATTATACTTCAAAAAATAATAAAAATCAGAGTTGATTTCTTAAGAGTTTTTGGGTTACGTCTTGTTGTCAAAATATTTCAGATGTTTTTCTTCTGTCTTTCAGCTGACCCTGGAATACGCACACATCTTTGTTTTTTGTTGTTGTTGTTTCTCAGCAACAATAAAGTCTGACCACTTCACATTAAATCTGCTGCGGAGCCTGGGCATCTGGAGGGTGGAAGACAGACCGGAATAAACAAAGAAAGAAAGAAAAGAGAAAGAGAAATTCTGAAATATGCACAAGAACAATGATTTGTTGCAATCAGGCTATCAACTTAACCGGAGATTGGTGTTCTTGATATGTCGCTATAATTGATGGCTGACCATGTCACATCTTCATTTGCTTAATTAGGGTAGGTAGCTACTTGCTGCCATGCCATGCTAAATTACATTAGTAGCTTCGTGCAGACGAGTGCTTCCTTCCTCCTGTGAAGGAAGACAGCGGCGCATTTCACGTCTGGAAAACAAGCTCCGAGCTGAACACCTGCTCCTGTTGCCGTCTCCTGTAAGGCGTCAGTGATAATGAATAAAAAAACATAAATCCGAGCAAATATCACCACGGGCAGCCTAATACTGTTTCTTTTATCGGCTGTAGTCTCGGTAGTGTGTTACAGACGTGTTGTGGCTAAATTGCGCGTGTTTGGCTGCAATGGGAAGATTTATTAACAGCTGTTCATTAGTGGCATTTGTAGCAGCTTCTTTCTCTTTTTGACCCCCTTGTTGTGTCGCTCTTCCTCTTCATCTTCCCCTGGCGCCAGTCAGTTTGCTCAGAGATTACAATGTCAGGTCAAGCCTGCAAAGTGTCATTAATGCATGTTGACCAGACTTAAGGGTTCGAGGCTTACAATATTGTCTCCAAAGCGCATCCAGTCTAATAAATCTAATCTATAATAATAATAATAATAATAATAATAATAATAATAATAATAATAATAATAAATAAATAAATAAATAAGGTATGAATTAGATATTATTGCCAGTTTACCCCTAAATAATTGATAAAGCTGAATGGTTAGTTTTGGCAAATATAATGTGAAATCGTGTGCCATACTTTGTTTGAATGCGAGGTAGTGACATACTCACAATTTGGATCCGTGTCCTTTCAGCATTTTGTCATTTTTGAGCCTATTTGGACTTGTCCCTCTCTGGTGGGGTAAAATGATGCTTAAGAAGCATAAATGAGCCGGTCATACAACTTCATTGTGCCTCTTTGATGATACTCGGTGGCCCTTGTGTCTGTTCAAAGTGCTCTCAAAGTTTCTAGAAAGAGTGGAATTCCCTACTGACGCAAAATAGTCATATGTGGTCAGATCAGCTGATGTGCAGAACATAATGGGGTATTCTCACCTGTTTATAGTCGCCAGAAAGTACAGAATCGTAAATATGTGCCGTCGTTTTATTCGCGTACACGTGTTAATATAAAGCAAAGTGCATTTTCATGAATTATTTCCCTAAAATGTCAATGACTATTGTTTGCTGGTTTAGGAGTTTTGCTCCGCCCCTCGTGTTTGTCGTAAACCTGGCTCCTGGCTCCAATAAACCCGGGCTAAGAGCGCCCTGGGCTCGCCTCCTTCTCCAAGGCGATCAATAGGATCTCAGGCGCACTACAAGCACTCTCTTACGTAGACATCCACCAAGGAGAGAGCCGATACAACAACACGGTTGATCTGCTCAAACACAAAAATCTACCTGCTTTCTGAATCATGTCGTTGAGCCCAAAGCATACAACGCCTTTTTCAGTGACAGATATTTTGAGTCCAATCGAGGAGACCTACAAGAAGTTTAGTGGCATGGATGGCGCAGGGAACCTAACCTCTCCACTGGGAGCGTACCGACAGCCTCAGGTGTCTCAGACGGGCATGCAACAACACTCCATGGGCCACAACGCCACCGTGGCCACCACTTACCACATGCCGCACAGCGTCTCCCAGTTCTCCCACAGCGCAATGGGGGGATACTGCAATGGAAGCATTGGCAACATGGGAGACCTTCCGTCGTACCAGGAAAGCATGCGGAATAGTGCAGCAGCAACAGGGTGGTACAGCGCCAACCCTGATCCAAGATACTCCACAAGTAAGTTCGTTTCTCTTTTTATTTACACTTTTCTTCCTGCAAACGAAAATGAATTTCACGGATGGCATCGGAAAAAGCACATGGGCAAATCGCCGTCGTATTTTAAAATTATAATTGATTGTGATGGAGAGCTAAGGATAAAAACGATTTCATGCAATAGTTTATAATGTTATAGAGAATCTTTAATTTAAGATTACATTATTGGCATTATTGTGATTAAACTGAAAAGGAGATCATTCTTTCAAGTCTGGCTCGACTTTTTTATCTTTGGCAAGTAACTACTGTATTTTTAAAAGAAATTATTACTATTATTATTATTACTATTATTTTCATTATTATTATTATTATTATTATTATTATTATTATTATTATTATTATTATTATTATTATTATTATTATTATGTGTTTTTAGTTGATGCTTTACAACCTCAATCCAACTTCAATTAATAACATAAATAATAACCAAAAGACTTTCAGGCGAAATAGTGTTCTCCTCTTCTGTTTATTGAACGCACGTATATGTATGTATATTTTTAAGTTTCTAGATTCATGGGACCTTCCACAGGTATGAACATGACCGGCATGGGGGGTCTCACAGGAATGGCGGACGCCACCAAAGCCATGCCAGTTCTCCACGCTGCGCCCAGGAGGAAACGGCGCGTCCTGTTCTCGCAGGCTCAGGTCTACGAGCTGGAGAGGAGGTTTAAGCAACAGAAGTACCTGTCGGCACCTGAGAGGGAGCACCTGGCCAGCATGATCCACCTGACACCGACCCAGGTGAAGATATGGTTTCAGAACCACCGGTACAAGATGAAGCGCCAGGCCAAGGACAAGGCAGCGCAACAGCTGCAGCAGCAGCAACAGGACGGTAACCTGTGCCAGCAGCAGGCGCAGTCCCCGAGGCGCGTGGCCGTGCCCGTTCTGGTGAAGGACGGTAAACCGTGCCAGAACGGCTCCAACACGCCAACGCCGAACCAGCAACAGGTACAACAGAATCAGCAACAAAGTCAACAACAGAACGGAGCCGGAGTCGTGCTCGCATCCTCGACTAGCAGCCTCAGCCAGCATCAAAGCCAGCAGCAGGTGAACGCTTTGGATCTGGAAGAGATGTCACCCAGCCCCCCCTCACTCCACAGCCAGCTCAACATGGCCCAGATAGACACATCTGCTGTAGATTACACCAGTAACATGGTCAGCTCAAACCTCCTCTACGGCAGAACGTGGTAGGACCTAATACAGTACTGTCACTTTCCACTTTTTCTATGTGAATCTGCGGATGAGCCCATGCAAAAGCAAAACACTGCAACATATATATCTTATATATATATATATATATATATATATATATATATATATATATATATATATATATATATATATACGTATATGCTGAGCTGAGGGCTGAAAAAGGGGGCCCTTTGGTGTTGGAGGGGACAAGGCGCACAGTGGCGCACCAGCTGATCAGGGCACATTTTCTTGACATCTCTGACAGGGGAGTCTATTTTTGAACATTACAGAAATGGCCGCCCTTGAAAGCAATTATGTCGTTTCTGGACCTTTTGTAATCCATGTTTTGGACCTTCCTCATGATGTTTTAAACGTAGTCTCTGTTGTTGAAACAAAAAGGAATGCTGCTTCACTTGAGTTCGGACTGTGGGGGGAAAGGTGGGATCAGGTTTGAAGTACACTAAGCCACCACTCCTTATTTGCGGTGATAACCTGGTATTTTATCATATTAATATTGTAAACTAATGTATTCATTTAGACTTATTGAATAAAGTAGGGACTTGTATATTTGGCTAACACACAAGAATGCGTTTAACTGTATAATAATCGTTATTGCGTCCACTTTTATGTTTTCTTTATTCTTTTGTAAGTTAAAAAGGAACAAATGCGTGATGGCTGCTGTATATGTTTCAAAACCAACTGAACGTTAACAATAAATAACTTGAAGTGTCAGAGCTATTCCTGGACAAGTAATTTTTTAAAAGGGATCTGTTTTGGAGTGCATTTTCATTATGTTGTGATTGAGACCAAATTGAGCTGGAAAGCAAGGTCGATGAGGGAGCCAGCATTGTTCAGGTGACATTTTGGAGGGCTGCCTTTCATGGGAGATGTCTGCAAGACTCTAAGACCGGGAAATCACTGACACTTTCCTGCAGGTTCAATACTGACTTTTAATTTATGCATTAATGAATTTATTTATTTTTTTTCCTTTACAAAATCTTTAATTATATTGATGTTATTTTATGTAATAGTCCCAGACCTTCGCTTTGCCGCAGTGTAATTGGTCAACTTTATTGTGAATGCGAGGTTTTATAAAATACACAATGAGTGACAATTAATGTGATAAGAACGAATATATTATCTAAAAGAAGGGAGAACACGCTTTGAATTATTATTATTATTATTATTATTATTATTATGGTTATACATTAAAATGAACGGCCATAATCATACTTATTATTATTATTACTACTCAAAATAAAAGTTTCTATCGTTCCTTTAAAATCAGATGTGAGGGGAAAAAAACATGTGCGTCTTAATTTTATTTTGTTTTAATTTTTTACAATTTAAATTTAATTTGTAGCTTTTTACAAAAACTGGTTAAATAAAGCAGACAGTTAAGTAAGTTAAGTATTTATTGGGATCAGATATTTTGGATTGACACACAGCCTACTGATGTTGAAGTGAGAAAATAATGCATCTTCTTTCTAAATTAATTTCCACAAATAAAAAAAAAAGTTAAATCTATTTATTTACGTTTTTAAATCTGTTCTGTTTGACAAAATATATACAAGGTGGACATGAATAAAATTGCAAGTGAAGCCCTAAAAGTAAATACAAACACTATCTATTTTTTTTATTTTTTTTTATTTTTGGCATTCACTGTTATTTTGATTGATGATATTAACATTTATTTCTAAAGCCTTGAGAGAAATGTACTAGTACTCAGCAGAAGATGCATCTTTTCTTTTAATTCACATACACACAGAGAGACCCCCCTACACACACACACACACTCACACACACACACACACACTAAACCCAATTCTGAGCAATCTCGGTACAAGATGAATGATTTGTGCAAACAAACTCCAAAGTGTTTAAGGTCATCACTTAGCATCAGTGTCAGTTCTCCTTTGCTTCCGTCCTCAAAACCCTCTCTTTTTTTTTTTTTTTTTTTTTTTTTACACCAGCAGCGACTGATAATAGAACCTAACATTTCATTTCCTGTGGTCATTTAAACACGTTCGGAAATTACTTCTCAATCCCCTTGCTGATGACACCCTGTGATGATGATGATGGCTATCAGTACATCTCAATGGAGACCTTGGAGAGCCTCCATTTCCAACCCCTTCACATACCTGGCAGCTGTATGTATATGTGCTATCATCCCTACACTCGAAGGAAGCGCCAGAGCCAATGTGCACCTGACATTTGGAATTGAGCGCGGCAACTCCATCATAAGGGAGTTTGATAAGAGCATTAAAAAAGAGAAATGCATTCCACAATATACACTTTGATGCTGCAAGATGCTCCTGATAGATTTCGTCTCTAAATTGAGGGCATGAATGAGCTGTCAACAAAGCTTTTGATGGTGGGCCACATGAAATGAAAGTGGAGGTGAAGCCATTCTTTTCTCTTTTCAATGGCCATAGTTATGGTGCACTAATAGGCTATGCTTGGTAATCACTGGCTATTGTGCCTGTTGCTTCTCTCAGTTTATTGGGGGGGTACCTCTCTTTGTAAGGATATATGAGACAGGCTGGCCACTGTAATTGGTGCTGGCATCATCATTTCTGTCTGGGAAGTTTTGGTCGCCACAGCCTAGTGTTAATCCTCTGTGTATGTAGTCGCGGGCTCTGATTAAAGGTTTGTCGTGTCAACAACACCCACACACGCCTGCACTCGCTCATGTGCTCACGGTTATGCACACCAAAAAAAGCAACCGACGAAGTCTTGCATTACATAAAATTGCCTCCATTTAAACATAGCGGATATTTCCAACCGGACTTGAAGGGGTCTGTTTATACTTCAATGCCATATATGCTGTTAGCAGAAACCATGAAGCGGAGGATAATCTATTTCACTGATGTAAAGATTTTTTTTGACCATTCTTCTCAGGTAATTGCAGGTTGCACTGCATAATGTGAATGTAGAAGGAAGCCTTGATTCAGTCTGTGCGACGTGCCCCCCCACACACAACTCTCTTCCTCCCCATTATTCTACTTAATATGTCAGAAGGTCTGATCGCAGAGAAACCTTTTCAAGTCCTATTGATGTGTTCCTCAATTGACCATGGCGACCTAGCAACCTGGAGAACACTAATTGGCGAGGTCTTAACATTATTGGCTGCCTAGTTTACACAGAAACACGGTTCAAACATATAACCATCATCATGTACAGTTCACTATTTCTAGTTTTTTTTTTTTTTTTCCAGGTACAATAGGAGTTGAACTTGTTTCATGTCTTAAAAACAAGGCAATTAAAGCAGAAAGCTAAAAGCACAGCCGGGCCTAGGTTCTGAGTGCAGCGGTGGACTAGTAAGATTTTTTTTCCTGAACCATGCACAAGCAGGTCATGATGGAAAAATGTGACTCCACTTCGCATGATACACGTATATGAATGATAACATGTGCATCGCTAATCGTCATGACGATCACGACAGCGGCTGAGGAGCAAAGATTACTCCCACGAGTCCCTCCGTGTCCTCGTCACCCCTTTCCCAGAAATGCTCCCCATATCTTGGCCCTTGTGAGACGATTAGGAGAGGCCGGGTCCGCTTTTTCATTTCACCCAGAGAATGAATGCTTTGAGCTGACAGATTTTAATTAGTGTATTGCCCTCGTCTTCTGCCAAAGCGAGACAATCTTCCTCTACTGCGAACCTGCTGGATTTGTTTGGCTTCCGCAGAACGAGTCACTCGCAAGTTGAGTCGCCCCAGGAAGGAAAAAAGTTTAATTCCAGTCATTTTCAAAAAAAAAAAAGATAAAGAAAAAAAGAACTTTTCAAAGAGGTTAAAGGAATCTGAAAGCCCTTCTTGCTCAAACAGATTTTCGGATTAATTAAATAACGTGAAACCACATTTCTCTATAGGCTTTGTTTTGGCAATAGTGTGAACTCAAACGCACGCACCATTAGTCCTATTCCTGCACTACCACCGGCTAATTCTGTTGCATGCTATGAATACAATGTTAGCAATATTAGGCATTGCAGGGGCTAAAGCAACCTCCTGAAGACTATTCACAACTGTCGATGGTAGAGGAGGAGCTGAAGTTGAAGTACCAGGTTAGGAGTGTGTTTATGTGTGTGTGTGTGTGTGTGTGTGTGTGGTTGAGAGATGGGGAGGGTGGGCAGTTGGGGGCTGGGGGGGCATCCCTTATTAGAAAACCATGTCACATTCTCTTCTGCGCCGACCGGACCCGCTACGCTGCCAGTAATCCCCCCTCCAAGTCCCCCTATGCATGTTATTCAATTCTCTCATAAGTAGTTAGAGAAACTGTTTTCAGTTGCCACTAATAACTACTGACCTTCAGTGACACAGGCCAACAATAGGTTTGTCAGGCCTGAAACGTACAACTAAAGAAGCTGATTAGGAACTCAAGAGGTTTGAAGCAAGAATCAATGGCTGTTCTGTCCTGCCACAGTGCTTCCAGCGTGGCACTGATGATTGTGGGACCTCCATTAGTTATGCCTCATTAAGTCCCGCAAACTCTTCTTTAAGAAAATGTGTTTAGCCAGGTCTGAAATCTATTACAGTTGTGAATCGTCCGGCGAGGTGACGCTGTTATTAGGCTTTAGAACAGACAAGGATGGAGAAAGGCCGCCTTTACAGTGTAATAAGTTTTTCGAGAGTCTGATTCTGTCCTTAACGTCTACGTTTTATTCACAACACATGCTGACAATGCATCTACAGGCCTCTGCATCAGGACATCAGGAAAACAACTACAAATTCTACAACCAATAAGCTACAGGCTACGTTAGGAAGCAATAATATCAATGTGAACAAACCACTACTGCAAAGAATTCATGTATTTATTACTCTTATGTCAGGAAGTGTTTTTTTATATATATAATATATATGTCCAGACAAATTCAGCTCTGTCTGCATCTACAGGTAAATACTGTGAAGAAAGATGTTGAAGAGACTTAACTCACGCACTACTAAAGACTGTAAACATCCATAACCAATATTTTTTTGTGACACGAAGGGCATGGTTCTCTATGAAATAATTTGTAAGCCATTCAACATGCGCCTGTCCTCCTGTACATCTGTCACAATCGCAAGGCTACACATGATATAATTACACTCCATCCTTGGAATGGGTTTCAAACTGCATGAAACAACCAAAGAGAAAATCAAACAAGCATAAAAACTACTACTGCTAAAAAAGAAAAAAAAATATATTAAAAAGAAATAAAATTTTGACATTCAGAAATATGAAAAAGACGCATTTACAGGACAAAAGAGTTCATCTCTGTCCTTCACAGCACTCCTCTTTACTTTTGAACCAGCAAGCAGTTTTCTCCCAGCTCACCGTTGCCACGGTAATGGCCAGCTGCCAGTCTGCGGATTACTGGTTAATAGGGCCAGAGCTGGAGAGCAGTTCAATGAAGGTAAGCAATGCAATGGATAAGATCAGTGTGCGCTGGCTACGGCAAAGTTATTTGTGTGTGTGTAGTGTGTTGCTTTATTTCCTTTTGTTGTTGCATTTCTTTTTATAGACTGAATGTGACTATACAAATAGAGTATTTGGATGCAAAGTAAATCTTTTTAATTTGAGATAAACATGCTGCGAGTAACACACAAATGCACAAATGAATCAGAAGTTGTCAAGTAAAATTCAAGGACGAAAAAAAAAAGCCCTTGGAACTAGTTAACGTGGGGCAATGATGCGACAACAAACAGCCAAACACACACATGCACACGGACACACATGACATGAATGGCAAAAGACAACACAAACAGCCATCACTCAACAGCTATGTGTGTCAAATTAGGCCCAGAAGGACATAATCGTTTCTTCAAATATAACATTCGGTAATCTGCCCCCTCCAAATCACACAGGAGTCTCAATATAACTGTCCCAGAGGGCCACAGGGGCCAAAGAGGACCACCCACTTTCTTTTCAATTATCATCTTGCAGCAACCTGTCTCCTCTCCAGCATTCAGCGGGAGACACTGACTGCTCTCTAGAGGGAATTACAATTAGACTGCTGTTTGTCCCTCGAATAAACTTCCAGACTGTAGCTGACAATCTCAACTCTGTAGAGCCGGGTGACCCCGAGGACAAACAGGATTACGTCCCAAATCCCATGTTCCTTTACTCTCTTCCCTCTTCCTCTTGAAGAGTGCTGTGGTCAGGGGGTCCTGGGGTGGAGGCAGGAAAGGAGAATGTGGCGGCACAGCTGAATGCGCTTTAAACGCAAACACACAAATTAGTTTAGGCGTGAGTGACGTCAGTGCAGTTTTTATAGAAATTAACACTTCTTTTTTTGGGTTATTACGATGAAATTTGGAACCTTTTGCGGTTAAATAAGTTCCGGTGAAATAATTTGAATTAAGTTTAGATTAAGTTCTCTACGTACCTCTAAACTAGCAGCGATACTTTGCAGGGCAAATCCAGGAAGTCACGTAATGAGTACCAGGATATGACTGAATCAAAAACATAAACACCTAAACTGTTTTTGGTGAACCCTAGTCCTAACCCTAACCCTAACCCTAGCTGAAAAGTGAAACCTGACATCATAAACCTGTAACTTCAGGTCACAAATAGATTTTAAGGGGACACGTGCCAAGAAACGTTGGAAAACCATTAAGCTTGTCTGTCTTTTCATAATGCCACAAAGAAATATGTACTATTTGTAGTTTTGTTTGTACTGATGTGAACCAAAGAGTGTGGTTTTTCCCAAATTTGCTTTATCTCAAGGCATTCCATTTTTTGTCCTTTAGCTTCTGAATGATAATGCTTATCCTTAAATAAACTTTAACATGTGTCTACAGTGTTTTGGATATTGAAAAAACAAGGGGAGTGTCCCTCTGTTCTCCCAGCAGGCAAACATTAGTCTATTATTTACTTGTAACTTGTTTCTTCTGTGTATCATCTGTCCGTTAAAATCTCATCAGTGCAAATAACAATCACACTGAGAATTCGTCTCGGGGACACCAATTAGGGCACAATCCACATGGGACAAAGGCTCTGTTTGGGATGGGAGTCACACTGGCCGGTGGAGCTAGAGTGTTTATTTGCCCCGCTGCAGCCAGCTGGTCATACGAAGGCACAGAAAGGGTACATTGACTCCACCCAGCAGGGGGTAGTGGCACAGCAAAAGGGAAATGGGACTCTTTTTCACCTCGCCTCTCCACAATGCAACATGCCCAATCAAAGAGCCCCACAGGCTTTTGTGCGGGAGCTGAGTGGGCAAGCGAAGGAGGGAGGGACAGCGAGGAGGGAGGGGAGGGGGTGAGTTTGGGCTGCCAACCCCTCCTCCCGCTGCTGTCCTGTCTGTGCGGCCAGCCACACTTCACATCTAATTAGTGGTCAGATCCACTGGCCCCTAATCAGCAGGACATGTTAAAACTGCCCTAATCAGGCCTAATCCTGGCTTTGTGTCACACACACACACCCTTCCTCTGTCTACTTACTCCGTCTGCTGTATTGATTGAGGCATCATTTGGGGATTTAGTGGTCAATATACTGCAATCTGCAGTTGGGCTGTGGGTTTGAGTCTTGTATGATGTCACCTAATGTAACTTTAAAAAAGTAACCGTTAAAAGTGGAGCTGTCACGAGTGGCCTTACTTTCTAACAGGTCACTCAAACGTGTCAGATGCAATGAGGTAAATGTATTTTAATTTACACCCTCAAGCCACCTTAAAAAAGAAAAGGTGAGGAAAAGGAAGATAATGTGACCCCCTTTAAGACATCTACTATTCCCAGAAGATATTTGTGTAGTGTTAGTACCTATGTTGTAGTGTTTTCTTGAGGTTATCTTTTTCAAGTGGTACCTCTCAAGTTCTAACACACAGTATAGATTACAACCTTTAGATTGTCCTCTATACAGGTTATAAAAATAAAAAAAAAACATATATTTTTCTTCACCAAGAATATTTACCAACTCATATATATATATTTCTTTCATTTCTGAAGCGTATCAAACTATGCTCTGCAACCTTACGTAACATAGCATTACATAACTGATAACTTAACGTAGTGAAAGTCAGAGAAGTTTGTCGTCAGGAAGGGCTTTCTGCAAGAATCTTGTGGTAAGTAAGTAAGGAAGGTACAGATGTTCTGATTTATTTTCCTTTACGAAACTGAATGCCAGAGAGCCGGAAGCTGGATCCAATACAAAGAAAAAAAAAGTCCAGTATGAAAAAGAAATACTTTTAAAAACTGTCAAAATGCAACAATGCAGCAAAGTAGAATCTTTCATGTTGTTGGAATAAAGTTTTCACCTTTTGTTGCTCCGGTTCATCCTTGTTTTTCTCCTTTTCCTGTGTAAACTTGACGTTATGTTTGGTGTGATGCGTTTTCAAATGCTTTACAAGACTGTCAGTGTTGAAACACTACACAGCAAGGTGTGCTGTGCTGCCACTGGCAACCATTTCAGAATGGCAAAAAAAAAGAAAAAAAGAAAATGATATCAGGTATAGTGTAACGTTAGCCATAGCAAGATAATGTCACCAAGGGGGATTTATTTGACACTGGAAAAACTCTTGGATCGGTGCATAGACGAGGCAGTTTCATTTCCTTTTCACAAAGAGTGACCAACTCCATGCAAGGAGGAGGTTGGGGTGGATGAATGGGTCAACAGGACCTACACCCAGGAGAATTGGGTTCGAGTTAAAAGTCAATGTTGTAGTATTGTTTTTAGATATAGCTGTCTTATTGAGTTTCTATTAACATTTTCAGCGTGGCTAAGGTGAGACCAGAAAACAAATCGATTGGGTTCAAGGAAAGATCATAGTTTGGGTTGAAACAGATGAGTTAACAGCACTAATCACATTTTAGAATGCCTTACCGTCCGAAAGACCTAAAGACAAATGGCTGGTATGTGCTAACATACAAAATCTGTTTAACCGTTTCATTACTCAAAGAGCAATTTTATTCCAGGTGCTGTGTCTACTTATTCAAATTACTGAACTGGTAATTTAGAGACACATGAATGTTGTAATTTATCACTTACTGCAGTCTTTTAGCCATTAACTGGCCTATGGTGTTAATTGAGGTCTAATGCATAGACACTCAAAGATGGGTGTGAATAATGATGTTAAGATGTTTTTCTCATGCAGATTATTGTGTGATAATTTATGACTTACTGAGTAGCTTGTCGCCAGGAAAGAAAGAAGGTGAATACAGTATTTAAATAAACAAAAATAGATCTAAAATGTATTGTAGTCTTACATTTGTTTTTATTTCCTTTGCCTTCTAAAGGCTTTTCTCATCATATTGATTCCGACATCACTGACATCAATGCTGTCCACCTTAGCCTAAATGGTGGCTCCCCTATTTGCTTGATTTAGTCGATGCAGAGACTACTTAAGAAACTTTAGGAGGAAAAATGAGGTCATCAACATTAACAGTATGGATGAATTTTAAACCAAGTGCTGAACTGTGGAGAATGGATTAGGTAATTACCATACTTTTCAGCGATATAAGGCCGTAAATTAAAATCTCCAACAACTTCTCAAGTGACAACTCATCTAATCAGGGGGACAATCATAGAGAGGCCTTGCTGTTTACTGATTGCTCTAATCAAAAATGGCTTCTTCAAACACAGCTAATTGGTCAGTTTACTCACGGAACGGGGAGGCAAATGTAGAGGGGCTACTGTCGTGATTTGAAGGACCCAAATATCTCCCATTTGCATTGAGTGCCACCAGAATACACTTGACTCCCACAAGTTATCAGCAAACCAGACAATTATTCATCAGGCACAAATTGGCACATCAAAGTCAAATCAGAGAATTACCGTCAGCAAGACCCCAAAGCAAGAGCTGAGAGAGGAAAGGTGGCCTTTGATTGACCGCATTGGCCTTCGCTCAATCTGCCAGCCCTGTGCTGCCAAAAGCTCAGTGCCTCCCAGAAAGCATCACAACATGAACTAGTTCAAAAAAAAGAACAGGAGTAAACAGAAGACCAAGGTGAACTTGCTGCACTGTGTTTCTTTTCTTTTTTTTGTTATTTTTTTTGTTAAATGAACTGTATGTTATGGAAAAAAAGCTACCATTGCATGAAGATAAGGGTCATGAAACTATAATTTAGTATTGCTGCCTACTGTTCCACAGTTTTTACATAGCTGCCCTAAAATCCTAAGGACAATGGACGAGTATTTGTCTTGAGATGTCAAAAGTGTATAATATATTTAATGTACTTAAGTACTTATGTATTTAAAGTACTAAAGGAAGTTAACAAAACAGTAAAAGGTTCTAATCCTGTGTCACTTTTTTACATTGAGGGCATGTCTTCTAATGTGGGCCACTGCATCACTTATTCCAGTTAAAATTTTTCCAGCTATGAATTTTAACTGGCGGACTCAGATTTCATCTTCTCTGCCTTATACACAAGTGCTCAACATTTTTCAGCAGCATAAGGATTACTCATCACCCCATCTCATAACTAGCTCTTGCCTCAAAGTAAAAGATTAATAATAATAATTTTTTCCTCTTGTATTGCTTGACTTTAAATGGGGACCAGACTGATTGAGTCTGGTCCCCATTGAGTCTGTGAGAGAACTCACTGTGGACAGCTTGAATTTAATGCAGCAGAAGATGATTTTTATTCCGTCTATTCTCCTTCAAAATCGTGAGGCTATTTTTCCCCCCAACACAATTCAGCTGCAGACAGTTCAATCAAATTCCTATTTGAATAGGATGTCTCTGTATTATGTACAGACATGCACCACTTGACGGCCATCTTGGTAATGGCTCCCATGATCTGGACAAATAAGGAAGAAGTCATTACTGCAATGTTTACCAGGACATAAACACTACATATAGTCAAATCCGATATCTTGTTTTCCTGCATGGGCAAGGTTTCAAAGTTCATTTACTGATCAGTCAGGACTGCTGTGAGATTACATATCTGGTTCATTCCACCAAAGCACTGGAACTGATCTCGCGTTAATGCAAGCTGTGGAAACAGGATACCAAGAAAAACAATAAGTACTGTAACTGTAACTGTTTTAAGTCTATCAGCAGCGGCTCCTGCCATCATTAACGCCGCAATTATGCCTCTGCGCATGGACACGCAAGGACCTGACGCACTGACCTTCCACTGGTGCGAGACATTTACTTGTGAGACACACTTGTGTCAGTCTGGCTCGGTCTGTAACAACTTCACTTCCAAACATTAGACAGTGTCTTTTTTGCTATTCGGGTTAATTTTTGTTTCTACTTCCTACTTCACTTTCAACATCGAAATTTTCGACGAAATCTATCTATCTATGTTGTACAAATGTCTGTATCTCCAAATCTCCTCAGTTAACCTTTCTGATTCTTTATTGATCCAAATCAATCAATCTGGAAATTGCGGAGGTGGAGAAGCAGCCAGAAACACTAAAGCAGAAACACTAAGACTGCTAAGCGGACAAATCACAGCTCTTGCGCTCTGCGTTGCCACAGTGGGTAGTTACATTTCTGGGGAGGTGCTGTGCTTTAGCTTTAGTGTACACACACACACACACACACACACACACACACACACACACATATATATATATATATATATGTATATATATATATATATATATATATATATATATATATATATATATATATATATATATATATATATATATATATCAGTGCAGTAACAGGAAACACAACAAACCACAGTCTGAGAACCTTTGAAAGCTAGCAAACAGTCAGCGTTGTGTTGTGTTGCCATCTTCCAAAGAAGCATGTGCGCCATAGTTGCAGGCCTTTGTCACATTCATCGCTGGCAGCTCCTCATAGGACGTCGCTTGGTTGAACCACTTTGTTTCGGCCACGTGTCACAGCCCGTCAAGAAGCTTTCCCATTGGAGCCTGCAACCTCCTGAGAATACAGCTGCCTCACTGGGTGATAACATCTCTGCTTCTCTCCTGAACCTGACTTGTGTGTCAGGTTGTGATTGTTGAAGGTGATGTTGCCAACGGCCTCTAGCCTCAAGCAGAGAGGTGAGCAGCAATGGAGGTCTGAAAAGCACAGTCTCCTCTTCTTTTTTTCTTTCTTTTTTTTTCTTGCGCTCTTCAGTGCCAACCAATACAGACTTAAAATCACTTGAGGCATTTAATGCATTTAGCACAGTCAGCAATGTAGCCATGAAAGGCTTTACATCTTTTATTTATTTATTTATTTTCACTCATACAGTAATACTCCTCAATACCTGTTAAGAGCTCTCAACATTATCACATGTACACTTTAATAATGAAAAGAATATGACGAACCATAACACAAACAATTGTTATTGTTGCTTCAGGAGAGTTAAATGGTGGCCTAAGCACCCATGCACTAACAAGATTGTCAGCACAGGCAAACTATTTTTCAAAACCTGAAACAAGGATGCCTTGTCTTGCTGTTCTTACTACCACTGCATTGTTTACAGATGCAACAGCAAAACTGCAAACTGAGCTACCTGGCCACACATAACACAATATCTCATGATTCATTATTAATACTGCTTTGCAGTAATATTCTCATACAAATAAAAGGTTTATCACTAGACATACAGTAAATCTATCTACTGAAATGTTTCCAGGTGGAAGCTTGTGGGTATTTGCAACCAAGGTAATTCACATGCATACTTGTAAAGCTTCAAGTCTCAAATGCGTACTACTATAAGCGACGCCAGGAACGACGGCTCCTGACAAATTCAAAAAAGTGATTACAACATGTTCAAGGATTTTAACGTTCACTGTGCAGAAATAATTTTCCTTTTACCATCTGACTTTGGTTTTACTCCACACATACAAAAATTATTTAAAAAAGAAAAAAATCACCACACCGTCCAGTTTATCAAAGGATAACTTAATATCTGGATTTTTTTTCCCTTGTCACTGCATTCCCAAAGTTATTGCATATCTCCTTGATTGTCAAAGCAGCTAGCTCAGCAGGAAAACTGCCAGACAAATGATGCCTCAAAAATTTAAAAATGTGACATCTACTATGATATGGCTGGTGGGACGTCGACATTGTTATTCAGTATAGCTAATGGTATGCAGCATCTCAAGAGTCTCAGTAATAGCTTGTGCCACAGGCAGTATAGTGTAGTTGTAATACTGGGACCTTCTGAGGAAACAGATAAAGAAAATGTGGGGGGACAGACATTAAAAGAGCCCACTATAAACATTACTGATGTAATCTAAGACTGAAGTGAAGATATAAATCTCTGATCACATATACATTGGACAAACATAGACAATGCTAAAACACTGTCCAGTTTGTTATACAGAATGTGGATGCATAGGTTTTTATTGGTACCAGCAGACAGCAGATGGACGGTGTATAGGCATACAGTCATTTCAGGGATTGCCCTTAAAATTACAACAAGCAGTTCCAGAATACATTATTGTTTTGCTCATTATCTATCTTAGTCATCTATTTGTCATAATAGTAGGCATTTGCAAACTAAAACTGAAAATATGTAAAAGTAATGTGTCACGGCTCCATAGCTATACAATACTTGTTGTGTTAGCCAAGTATGTTAATGAGAGTGGGTGGAAATAAATTCAAGAGCAATTCCATCTTGCGTCACAAAATCGCAATCACTGTGAACCACAAAGAGTTTTGTTATTATTATTATATCTTATGTAAAGGGTTTCTATTTTTATAGCCCTAATACATTTACTAGATGCAACAGTTCAGTTGGAAGCTGATCTTCTGTCTTGACTTATGTCCTTAGAGTTTGGTACAACTTCTTGATTTCCTTCTGAGGTGCCTATGACCGAATTTGATAAATCCAGCAGCTTCACAAGCTTCCTTGCCTCAGGCTGACTTCCCTCCATATTAATTCCACAGCGAAATAGAAGACCCAGCAACACCACACCTCCAAAGACAGAAAATCCCCATCTACCACCCCAAATGTAATGTATGACTACTGTGGACTAATGAATGAATGCACTGACGGATTGAAGGATGAATACTGACACATTTATATGTCACATTATTAGAGGTCATTTGATGTAAGGGTCTTTGTTAAAAATCTGTACATTATGAACCTGTGACGTGCTGCTGTATTGCACAGAGGTTTCAAGGTATTTTATGAAGAAATATCCATATGATCCACATGCTTTTACTGCAGTAAGTAGTAAAGGGCTGGGGGAAATTATTTGAATCATAGATTTTATCATGCATACATATATATATACTTATAAAAAATGAACCTAATCTCAGGGTTGGGAAGGTTACTTTATGTGATCCATATAATTATAAGTTACCTGTTAAAAAATGTAATCAGCAACTTACTTTAAGTATCACAATATAAAAGTAATGTACCTCATTACTTTTAGTTTCCTTTTGGATTATTTCTCAATCATGCAAATAAAGACAAAAGCATATACTATGTCATCAACTCGGTGTATTCATTAGAGAAACATAAAATCTCATTTTACACTGCAGGAAATGCTGTTCTAGTTGAGACCGGAAGAACTTATTTTTTAACAAATCAGAATTTGAAAATTATTCGAGTCTGGAGTCTCTTGATGAAGACAGCATTTTCTTTGCTGGGAGGCACCGTGATTGTTGCCATTATTTGATGATCAGAATTTCCACCCGACGAACGCAATTTCATCAGCCGTATGTATTTTTTCCTGTACTGTAACAGATTACAGTTACTGTTTTTTGTTTTTATGTGTTCCCTGATTACATAATGCTGTTACATGTAATCTATGACTCCCCAAGCCTGCCTAATAACTGGTTGGGCCAGCTTTAGTAGCAATCAAGCATTTCAGATAACTTGCTATGAATCTTTCACAGCTGTGGAGAAATTGTGGCCCTCTCATCTTTGCAGAATTGTTGTAATTCAGCCACATTGGAGGGTTTTCCACTAGGAGGAGGGTTTTGACTAGGCCACTCCAAAGTATTCACTTCATTTTTTCTTCAGCAATTTAGAGGTGGACTTGCCGGTGTGTTTTGGATCATTGTCCTACAGCAGAACCAAAGTTCTCTTCAGCTTGAGGTCACCAACAGATGGCTGGACATTGTCCTTCAGGCTTTTTTGGTAGAGAGCAGAATTCATGGTTTGGCCAGCCAGTCCTGGGAAAGTTCACCATGGTGCCATGTTTCCATTTGTGGTTCACTGGAGTCATCTGAACTAGGTTGTTTCTCATTTGTTCCTGAATTTCTTTGGGGATCTTTGGTCTCCTTCACTTCGTCAGGCAGGTCCTATTTAAGTGATTTCTTGACTGAGAACAGCTGTTTCAGTAATCAGGCCTGGGTGTGGCTACAGAAATTGAACTCAGGGGTGATACATTTATAATTCCAGATGCTGGAAGAGGGCAACCCGCATCAGTGAGGACCCAGCACACCCAGCACACACACTCTTTGCCCTCCTCCCCTTCAGGCAAGAGGCTGCAGAGCATAAAGAGCAGGACCACCTGACTGAGGAACAGCTTCTTCCCAGGAGCTGTAAGGTTGTTAAACTCTGGTGGGGGCAATCACATTTTCACACAGGGTCAAGAACGGGTTGCAATGACTAATTTTTCGAGTATGAGAAATTTCAGTTCATGTTTACTACTTTACAGTTCGCATGTGTATATAAACACATTTTAAATTAACTACCCTAATTGCGATGAATGAGGTGGCGATGAGCGGCTTCATATTGACCGGCATACTTGACAACACAAATACAGTAAATTAATATATGCTTAATCAAAACACTGAGTCCAACTGTAGCAAATAGTCATATATATGACAGAACCTAAATAGTGCATATAGTCAACGCTTCAAAGTTTGTTTCTATGGCCGTTACTGAAAGATCTGAATTGTTGATCACTGCGCTACTTTTATTCTTACTGAATGATGAAAGAAATAGAGAGAAAAAACACACGTTTGCCCGTGGAAAACAATTTTTTGAAGGGCATTATCCCCATGCGGTACTGAGCAAACACACGTCAAAGCAGGGGGACTAATGAATAGGCCTACTGCTTGGCCTTCCTTCACTGAGTATGGAGCTTTTGAAAAGAGAACTTACTGAATAGCATACATTGCTGTGTTCATGTCAATGTTTGCATACAAAGAGCTACAATTATTTTGCTGTGCCTGACTGATGTGTGACAGACCAAACAAATTTTGCTTGAGTCTGCATTTAGAGGTAGGCACAAAAGGTGTTTCGAAATTAATCCCTCAACCTGGAGGGTCTAAGCATCGGCTGAATAGATCTTTGAACCTAATATTACCAGTCCAGTGTGAATAGAAGATGTTGGTGCGGTAAACATTAAAAGTTTAACATTTATCCAGGCTTTGCCTGTCTGTTAGGTAAAAATTGAACATGGCTGCAGCTGTATATCTTTCTGTTTAAATACTGTGAATGCCAGTGAATATGAATCAGTTCTCTTTATGCTACAGGTTTCACTCTCTTTTAATATAGTTGTTCACGTTTCTTTCAGCTCCTTATTGTGAGGTTTCTCTTCATGAAATACATGTTAAAACTGCGAGTTGCATATTCATGTAACAACTATTATGTATATTCCTATTCATTTTCTTTTTGTAGTGTTTGCTTCCGTGACAGTGACCCAGCTGGGATCTCTTTGCCACTTGGTCAAGGCTGCTGTGGTCTGCTGATTTTGTTGCCATTCTCCTCATTGTTCGAATCAAGAAAAAGTCATTGTGCTGCATGTCTGTATGTTTGAGTGTCAGGAAGACAAAAGGAAATGGCATTCATACATTTGGCTGAAATTGCTGATATTGGACAGTGGCCCTGCTCGCACCGCATTCTTCGTCAAAAGGCTTGTTGAGTAAGTTTTCTGGGAGTCACATTATTTCCAGCGTCTTATTGTTAGTGGTCATGGGCTCATATGGGAGGCAGTTTATAATACATATTTTATGTGGTGTAAAGGTATACAAGTGCTCTGCTGTATTGTAGCCAAGGCCA
This sequence comes from Mugil cephalus, assembly GCF_022458985.1. Lineage (NCBI taxonomy): Eukaryota > Metazoa > Chordata > Actinopteri > Mugiliformes > Mugilidae > Mugil > Mugil cephalus. Next base: position 7,391,070 of record NC_061786.1, on the reverse strand, counting down.
AGCATTCACTCAAACATGTCTTGTTTTGGAAGACCAGTTTTACCAATGCCTTCATTTTAAGGTATGCCTTCCCCTAATATTATTTATTTTCTATTTCCATTATTGTACTTGGATGGATATCCTTCAGAATATCAAAATCCTCCATTGTGCGAAATGATTGTTTGCTACTAACAAATCTGCACAAATGCTTCCAGCTAAATGATGCCTTATGCTTACAATGTGCCAATGTACTCACAGCGAAAGCTTAGACCTGTTAGAATTGTGCTCTGATGGTGAAATATGGTCACTTACCAAAAGAAATAAGCAGCTCTCAGTCTGGGAAGAGCACGTGCGTGCATTGTGTAACAAATATTGATAGCACTCGTGTTTTGATGCCGAGGGAGCCAAATTCATAGGGCTAATTGTCAAAATACCTCTTCCCACTCAAGACTTGAGGGTGCTTGTTTGCCTCTTCTGCTCTGATGATACAATAACTCCAAACAAGTTTGCAGCCTCAGGAGTGATGGCTCTCATATGTGTGTTCCTAGGCTCGTACGTCCTTTTATCACTGTGAGAGCATGTACAAAGCTCTCAGCAACACCACTATGATCTAATGGCGGATTTTCACCTTCATGTCACGCTCACGGATTGTAATATTTGTTATGCCTTAGGTTAAATGTGCCACATGAGAGGGCGACGTGCAGTGTTATGCTTCAAGCACACATCTGTTTTTACGGAGTACGCGCCTCATGACACAAGGCCATTCCTCGGTTATGTTGTAAGTGACCTTTCTGCACCCTAAAGCAACTGGCAAAGCATAGCAGAGCCGCAGTTCACCTGTTTGTGTCACTGGCTAATAACGCCTTTGAAACCCCAGCAGTAAATAAATGGTGGCAGGCAGTCAGGGGTGTGTTGATTCAAGTTGAGCATTAGCACTTCTGCTCCATGTTAATGGCTGACCCAGTATTCCCCTTGTGAGGACTAGTGAGCGTGCCGGCTCCAAGATAACAGCCTGTGTTAATGACAGGGAGTCTAACCAATCTCTCTACTGTGTCTTGGGCTAATCTGCTTTGATCACCTTTGCTAACATCTCTGCTATCAACAGATTTCAGTCATCAACAAGGAATTACATTAATGCCACTTCCTGTGACCCGGCTGCACCGTGCGTGGACACATGTGCACACCTGCTCGGGTAAGTTTGTTAACACGTGAATTCCCCTGGAAGAAAGGAGGAGTGTACGAGGGTGCGAGGGTGAAGACTTGTAAATGCAATAACATCCACTGGCCTGACATTATGCATTGTCTTCATTTCGGAGAATCAAATGCGGAGCAGAGGCGACTCATTCACCCACAGATCACAGGGTCCCTGCATGCGTAGGAATATAAGACACTGCAACAACTCCCTCAGATCATTTAGTATTATTTGTGCATTCGGGGAGAGATGCAGAGCAGGAAATCTGTGGATGTGTTGCAGGCGGGCACAGACACGTCTCTAGTGGCTATGGGAGAGCGTACCATGAATAAATTTAGCGCTGTCCCCAGGAGATTGCCTTCAATCACGAAGCATAAGGTGTCAATGCGGCGCCCTGTGTGCATGCACCAAATTACCTTCCAGCAGATTGCTGAGCTGGGTCTAATAGGGATGGGGAAACGAACTGAAGAGGACGGACTGCTAATTAATCTGGCCCAAGTCAAAGCTCATGTCCTGGTCCTGGTAACAACTGGTCAAGTTGAGGCCTGGGATGTACACGTACAAATATTCTTTATTATGGTGTGTGAACAGTAACAAACGCATGTACTACACTGTCCTTCCTCAAAGAAATATTTAATGGATAAGTAATAATTCCTCTATGCAGTGTAAAGACTACAGAGAATAATGTGGATCCACAATCATAATAGCATTTTATGTAGTGTAACAGCTTTAAACATTTCCCATTGAATCCTATGGTGCATGAAGTATAACATTAAAGGCCATATCAGGTATTCAGCACAAGCTGAAATATTAACATCTCAATTTACATACAAATTTCCATGCATCTAAAAGCGCAAAACTCTTTACAAAGCCATTTTCCCATTTGGAATAATAGGCGTTTTTTTCCGAGATCGAGTTGATTGACTAAACAAAGACATGACTAGTGCATTAAAGCAATTGTTTATTGTCACCGAATCATGGCGTATGTATAATTTTGGTGTAAATGGTTATTAACTGATACAGAAACCATGGATTTGTATAATAGCTGATAATCATTCTACCTCAGGATGGGTTTTCTCCCTCATACACAGGGTTAAAGAATTAGAGTGTAGTCAATTACATTTAGCAGGTCACAGAAATTGATTTACTGCCTAAGGAATTTTCTTTTTTTTCTGCTGCGCTTTGGCTCTGTGGTGGCATTCTGCTCACATAATCAAGGATGAGCTTTGCCTGTCTACCCAATCTACTACTTGGTCCCACAGGGAAAAATGACTTGCAACAGGGAAACCTGCATGAATACTAATTTGCCTACTTGGCTTTAACAGCTTTTGCAAACCAATCTCATAGGAATTTGTAGAATATGATGCCTTTCCATCTTTCCATATTAATTACCCCAACAGAAAATAGGGACTGCCAGAGATGGGGATGGAGGAAGAGAGTGACAGAAGAAGCGTATTTGAGGGAGAGGAAAAGAGATGGGACCATGGGAATAGCTATAAGCAGGGACTCTCTGCTCTCCATCCTAAATGCGGTTAATTATAATGTGATTTGAAGCATCTCGAGCAGGAATCTGGCAATCTTGATTTGGAGCTCTCTGACCACAACTCCAGTTTGGGTCTCTTCATTATAGCTCAAAATGGTTGGTCCTCAGCCTAGGGATCGCAAAAATGGACTAGATGCAGAAATAAAACTAGGACACGTTGCTCATGTTCACTCTAATATTGTGACCCCTGAATTCTTATTCCTTTGGTGGTTTACCGACATACCACCTACACCGATATACGTGCAAATATTCCAGAATAAACCTAAGTAAACACAACTGTATAGATGTTTCAAATACAGTACTGAATAGCAGAACCAGGCCTAATAATTTGATAATTATGATAATGAAAAGTTTTCTTTAACACAACTGCAGACGATTTCTGCATCCTTGCTCTAGGGAATTGGTGACACTGCGTACATTAGGTAAGCTGAGTGTTGATAAATGGGTCATATTTGGTAGACATGTCTGCATGAGTGTGTGAATAGCAGGACACAGAGATAGGATAGGAGTCACTTAACTTGAGAGACTTAGAGAAGCTGAAGGTGTGCAGCCTTTCGCCTACAGCTCCTCATCTAATAGCTCAGTGTGACTGATCTTCCGTTAAATGCAGACAACAAAGGACTCCTTCATTGGTTAAGCTCATCAACATTGGATTTCCCATGACTACTTCATGTACACTTTCTTGCCACTTTATTAGGTACACCTGTTCAATTGCTTGTTAACACAAATAGCTAATCAGTCAATTCAATGCATTTAGGCATGTAGAGGTGATCAAGACAACTTGATGAAGTTCAAACTGAGCAGCAGAATGAGGAAGAACGGAGATTTAAGTGGCTTTGAACGTGGTATGGTTGTTGGTGTCAGACAGGCAGGTTTGAGTATTTCAGAAACTGCTGATCTACTGGGATTTTCACGCACAACCATCTCTAGGGTTTACAGAGAATAGTCCGAAAAAGAGAAAATATCCAGTGAGCTGCAGTTGTGTGGACGTAAACACCTTTTTGATGTGACAGGTCAGAGGAGAATGGGCAGACTGGTTGGAGATGATGGAAAGGCAACAGTAACTCAAATAACCACTCGTTACAAGCAAGGAAGCAGAATACCATCTCTGAACGCACAACACGTCCAACCTTGAAGAAGATGGGCTACAGCAGTAAAGGACTACACCAGGTGCCACTCCTGTCAGCTAAGAACAGGAAACTGAGACCTACAGTTGGCACAGGTTCACCAAAACCAGACAACAGAAGATTGGAAAAACGTTGCCTGGTCTGACGAGTCTCGCTGTCAGCCGCAATATTTGGATGGCAGGGTCAGAAACGTGAAACGTGAAAGCATGGATCCATCCTGCCTTGTATCAACAGTTCAGGCTGCTGGTGGTGGTGTAATGGTGTGGGGGATATTTTCCTGGAACACTTTGGGCCCCTTAGTACAAACTGAGCATGGTTTAAATGCCACAGCCTACCTGAGTATTGTTGCTGCTTTTATAACCACAGTGTACCCATCTTCTGACTGCTACTTCCAGCAGAATAATGCACCATGTCACAAAGCTCATATCATCTCAAACTGGTTTCTTAAACATGACAATGAGTTCACTGTTCTCCAATGGCCTCAATCTAATAGAGCACCTTTGGGATGTGGTGGAACGGGAGATTCTCATCATAGACGTGCAGCCGACAAATCTGCAGCAACTGTGTGATGCTGTCATGTCAATATGCACCAAAATCTCTGAGGAATGTTTCCAACGCCTTGTTGAAAGTATGGCATAAAGAATTAAGGCAGTTCTGAAGGCAAAAGGGGGTCCAACCTTTTAATAGCAAGGTGTACCTAATAAAGTCCCTGGTGATTTTACAAGTTGTGTTTTTATTGTGAAACTGTAAAAGTAGAAAATGTTTGAAAACCCATCAGCTGTAGTGTGTGGGATTCTGCATTCACTTTAGTAGTTATTTCATGAAGCATTTTTTGTGGGACTTTCACCAGAGACACACATAATAATAATGCTCATTATAATAATAACCCCCAGGAAAAATGGAAATATAGTATATTAACATTGTAATACTCTCACTAGTTGTCCATAGGTTTATTTCCGTGATAGATGGTGGATTCTCAAGCTAAAATATTTGAGACCGATGTTAGGTAGATTCTATCTTCTTGTCCACTATCATAGAGGATATACTGCAGCAGCCTAAAAACAGCCAGTTATGAAGAACTATCCTCGGTGACCTGATTAGAGCAGATGGTCTGACCCCAACAGAGCGCAGGTCTCAAGACAACTGAGTCAGGCTGAGATTACACAGAAAAGACAAAAGGAAAATGAGTCAGCCTGAGTCCACAGAGGAACTGAGGCTTAGTTCTCTAAGATGCTCGGAGTACTGCCAAGTACCTCGAGCACAAGTGCACCGAGGAGAATGGGTGCCACTGGAAAGACAAAGGGTCCACTCACCAAATAGAACAGCTGAATTGATTTAGATGTTTTCTGTTTACTGCGATGAAACTAGTCATGCCATTATTTTTAAGGTGTGCATAAAATCCAGAAATTTAAGTTATGTCTCAACCCAATTAGCCAAATCAAACACAGAGCAACAAAGACACCAGTTTATTAGCATACCTATTCTTGTGAAAAAAAATATATATGTAGATATATATATAATTTAATTCTATACACTTGTCTTGACAACAAATACAATAAATAATAAATACAATAAACAATAAATAAAATCTAGTAACAATAATAAAAAACGTAAATGCAAAGTTTAGGAGGAAAATAGGACAAGTAATATTTCATTTTACATCAGGTAAAAGCCTGATGTAGCCTCAGTGCAAAGGGACTTCAGGCTTTATCCTGGTTCGCAGAGAAATAGAGACTTTCGGTGCAATATGGAAAATATAGTCTTGTAATCACAAGATGAAAGCCTTATGGACATATAACATCGACCCATAAAGACCCATAAATATATCCAGCTATGGATTGGGACCAGGTCGGGGCTTTTATATATGCCCGCTAAAATCCTCCCCAAAGCATCATCATAATAAAGGTTTCAGGCTTCCATGCTGAACAGATTTTCACTTGCCCCTTTGTGTCAGAGAATCTCACCTGGCCTTTGGAGTGGGGGCAGAGGGGAGCAAACCTTCCTGCCCCGACCGTGGAGAGACAGCCTTCCTATGTAACCCACTCTCATTCACAGACAGCATTCATGTGCAAATCCTCCTTGGACCTATTGTTCACGCACTGCGCTCTCAGATACTTGCTGAATCAAGTGATAAATGTAATGGCAGGGCTGGAGATATGTTGTATATTGTGCGAAGGTATAATAAGACTTAACAGAGCGCTCACATTTGTTCGAAACTTTATGCAACATCCTGGAACAATAGCCAACGCCAGTTTCTGAATAATAATACATTTTCTTTTGTTTTGTGCATTTTACACTATAGCATTTCATATTCAGCATTTAATGAGCACACCAATCACAAATCTCCTGCAGTGGTAGCACTGTTAATGACAGGATGAAGCACGACATACTAGATTAAACCATCATGTGTTTTGGATTAGATTAGATTAAATTAGAATACATTCAACTTTATTGTCATTACACATGTACGGGTACAGAGTAATGAAATGCAGTTTAGCATCTAACCAGAAGTGCAATGTATAAATAGTGTGGTATGTAAGCGGTGTGGTACAGGTTGTTTTTATAGCATATGGACAATATTTACGGATAAAAATCTACGTACAGATGAGACCATATGAATGGGCAAATATATGAGATACTGAGGCACTATGAACATATTATACAAATGTGCATTAAAAGTAAGTAGACTATAAACAGGATCTATAACATAATTTACACTAAAGGAAACGGCAGATGATAAAGTAGGTGACACAATATACAGATAAAGTGAGCATTAAACAGTGCATAAATAATAAGCAGTAGCCCCTTAATATTACTAAACTAGAGCAATGTTTGGTACATAGTACTGTGCAAACAGATTACGTATCATATCTGGTGAACACTTTTATTTCATTTTCTCAAGATCACAAGATATTTAAAACAAAGGAGGTAAAGTACCTGAGAAATTAGTGCCTCTTCAAAGCTTTAAACAATGATGAAAAGTCAGAATAATGTTTCCTTGTGTGTGTGTGTGTGTGTGTGTGTGTGTGTGTGTGTGTGTGTGTGTGTGTGTATGTGTGTTCGCATACCACACAAGTCATCCATTACGTATGTGTGTTCAAGGAAACCATCATTGTTGTTTCATTGATAATGTATTAATAACTGCTGTACTATTAACACCACATCTATCACAAAATACGTAGTTAACAAAGTGCTTTCTTTCCTTTATTCTCTCTTTAATGCGATTATTTAATTTTTTCTCTCTTTAATGTGTTTATTAAATTTTTTCTCTCTTTCCATCCAGGCTCAGTATGAACGAACACAACACAGCCGCTTATGTTTTGTAGATGTGCTGCACTGTGTGTATGGTATTTGTCTGTTGTCCATGTCCTGTTTTTGTTATGTTGTCAATACATTCAAAAAGAAAAAAGAGCCACAACTTATGTATTAAAATAATATTAAGGTCAAAATCAGAATATCAGAGTTTTTTGTTTTGTTTTGTTGTTTTTTTTCCATATGTAACATGTAGGTGTTGTACGGATTACATGTGTATACATACTGTATATATAACAGTGTTTTAACAATTTTTATGTGGCAATACTGGCCATTACTGTATCTTCCAGGTTGTCCGTATGTACATGTGCATTTATTTTTATTTTTTTTTCACAGTTGACTGAATATGCAGGACATCTCAGGAACACATAGAGAGAGTTCTTTCACATTTGGCAAAATCATTCAGTTAGACTCAAGAACTACGTTTTGGTAGTAAAGGGTTAGATTTAAAGTCACCATGAACGTCCACAACATTTCAAACCAATGAATAAATGGAGAAAACGGTTTAATAGAATATTCAAAAGGTCAACTTTGTCTTGACTTTATAAAGTTGTGCAAAAGAGACCTTTACAAAAAAATGACACACAATTTTATTAAAGTCATTCAGTGTCAATATTTGTGTATATAATGAGTATGGATAGGCATGTATGCAAGGTGCAACTTCACCGGTTGACGGCATAGTTGACGGAGGCAGACAACTGCGAGGCAGTACTTAAGTAAGACTTAAGATTCTGGAGCCTTGCAAGTGGCCATGATGCCTTAAAGCTAATTACCACGGAACAGACTTTTTTTGTTTGACAAAAAGCATTTTGACAGGTCAAAGTAGGAAAAGCACAAGTGTAAATAATATAATTAAAGACGTCTGAATTCCACTTAGCTGCTTCGGTTTCAAGGTCCATGACTCACAGCCCCATTCCCTCATTCATCAGTCCCGTATGTAAACATTTAATAACTCACTAGATTGTCAGCAGGAGTAGTGCATTGTCCATGGACACCACTTTTTTTTCAGATATTTAAAAACGACACAGGTAAATCTTGCGCAGTATTTAAACAAATGCATTTTTTGGAATATCATGGGAGAAAGTAGCATGTGAATTTAGCAAGTAAATTTAAACAGCTGTGTTTGAATTAGGTAAACTAGCTATTTCTGGGTAACAGATTACCGACAAACTTGAATGGAGGCACTGTGGATGCAACGGGTTTCATCTGTGCCAGGACAAATCAAAATGTCTGCTGTAAAAAAAAAAGGTGGATGGTAACTAACTGTCACGATGTCATGTCGAACTGAGACACACCGCTGACATAAACACGGGCTTTTTATTTTGAGGGTAGAGTGGGGCAGGTGAATGAAATTTGGGCTACATTAGGATACTTTTTGTGTTTTAATAAGATACTACCTCTGTTCAGTCCCCATTGTACAAAATTCCAGATATGGCTTTTCAAGTTGAGGTTAATAAAGCAATACGTAGTATTAGTTAAAGCCCTGCGATTAATGCTCTGCCCGACTATGAATGAGCAAACGGAAAGGTGTAATACAATGCTAATTTGGCAACAAAAATAAATATATACACTGTTATATTATATAGTACTCTGATGCTGTGATGATCTCAGACTGAATAAATGTAGATTATATTCTCATCAACAGGTAACCAAATGAGGCATATTTGTGGATAAGTAGCTGAATTTAAGAGGCAGCAGTTGAATCTAGAACATGAAACAAAAGCCTCTGAGACACAGCTCAATTAAGCCTTTCAAACAGAATACTGTTAAAGAAATAACTGTTTCTGTTTCAACATTCAAGGACAAAATGACTAATGCTCGCCAAAGTAAACATTTTACCAAAAACTGTTGATCAGTGGAGAAGATTGTTTAACTCTATATAATGGTGGCGGATCTCTTTGAAAAAGCCCAAGCTTGTGTAATCAAAAGCAAAGCCTTTTGTCTCTTTAACACACATACCAAAGAAGCTGCCGAAGAGGCCACATCAGAATGAATGAATATTTAATTGGGGCCTATTGAGGCAGAAGATCAAAATGACCTTGCTTTAAATGATTATTCACTGATCAAAATAAAAGTAGGGTAAGAGAGAATGGAAGCCGCACACTCAAGAGCCTCGGTTTGTCCGGCAAGCAGAAATATATTACACAAACATCCGAGAGCAAACCATACTATTGTTGACACATGATAATAAAAAGCATAATAGTCGTTTTAAGAGCCCATAGAGGCAGAGAGGGTTGACAGACTTTTCAAAGGGAAGCCATTGTTCCAGATGTGTTCTGATTATTTATACATGGTACGTGTGAAACCAAGCGTTACGTGGGGAGAAATCCACCATTCCTCTTACCAACAACACAAGTGTCTTGGATTGGCAATTTAAACACATGCGTGACAATTAAATCCGGGGCGCCAGTGAGAACGCCGACCCCTTGTTATTGGAAGCCGTCTGGACAAAAAGACGGTCAATCTGGCTTATGTGGGAGCAAGACCCTGCTCTCAACTTTCAAGACACTCAAGGCAGAAACTGTGGAGGTAAAAGGGTTGAGTTGATGTGAGCTAAAGATAGAGTAATTGGCTTCCATTCTCAAAACTCACTTGTTGTAGCATGCTCATATTTTAAGGCACATCCGTGTTACTTTGCGTATAATATACTGTAACCCAGTCGGGTGTTATTTTGTGGGATCATTGTTCTAGTTTGTGAGAAAAAAAAATTAATTTACCACCTTACGGTACCAGATTTATGGTTCTGGGTCAGATCAATAGTTGTGCCGTAGCCTGATGTGGAACCCCTCAAGAAATCTATCTATGCATCCTGGAGACAAGGACAAAAATAACTGTGACTGATCTGAAAGGCTTTTCCTTGTCTATGTGTGTCAGTGTGCGCTTACAGGAAATCCTTCTGCCTGCTACACAACATCTACTCAACATCTTCTTTCTTTTCTGAGTGGTAGTGATTTGTGAAAAAGCAATTCACTGATGTGCAATTGTTTTAAGTACACAGAGAAACTCAACACAGTTTAATTATTTGCATAACGAGGCAGACACACCAGTACACAAGTGGAAATGTTAACAATAGTGTAGGCAACCTAGGTAGACTCTGTGGTTTTATTTGTAAAATGAAAATGAATGGAAGACGTGTGATTCTGATATAATATTTCCAATAGGAAAATTCCCTTCCAGACTATTAGAGACTCATGGGCTTCATTGCATGGTGTAATGACGAACACATGAAGCTCAAAACATCATACCCTCTAAGACTGTCACCATCTTCCCTAACAATAAACCCTGGGTCACCAAGAAGCTAAAAACTATCATCAGTAAGAAGAAACGGATCTTCTTCTCTGGGTCAGAGATGGAGAAAAAGGAGGTCAATGAAGAGGTCAAGAGGGTTAGTAAGATTGCCAAGCTCAACTACAAGAACAAAGTGGAAGAAAAGTTTTCTCATGGAAACCTCCGCTCAGCTTGGCAGGACCTTAAGAGAATGGCAGCTGTTAATCTTCCCATCAGCAACAACCCTGTTAACATCCCCGGCAGTACCCCAGCATCTCTTCCCAATGACCTTAATTCCTTCTTCTCCAGATTTGACATCAGCAACTACACCCAGCTAGACGACAACTTCATACCTGACGACCCCTGCATCTCTTCCCTCACCATGAACGTGGTGAGGGCCCTCAAGAGACTCAAGGCCAACAGCTCACCAGGAGCTGATAACATCAGTAGCTGGGTCTTCAGACACTGTGCAGATCAGTTAGGGATCTCCTCACCACCTCCACTGGCTTCCCACATGGCTTTGTGCTTTCTCCACTCCTCTCCATACTGTACACCAATGATTGCAGATCACACCCCAACTGTCACCTGGTAAAGTTTGCTGACGAGACAGTTCTCCTGTCCCTCCTGTCTGGCCCCTCCCTGCACCACGGACCCACTATGCAGCAGTTTGTAGAGTGGTGTGACACTTCCTGTCTGCAGCTGAATGTCAGCAAAACGAAGAAGATGGCGGTGACCTTCTCCAGCAGCCAAAGGGAACTGGCGGAAGCTGGGCGGAGGCTGTCACCACCATGATCCACAGTTCTCCAGTTGAGACAGTTGAGGAATACTGATACCTGGGAAACATCCTTGACTGCCAACTGAGGTTCTCTTCAAACACAGAGGGGATCCTGTGGAAGTGCCACCAGAGCATATACCTACTTAGGAAACTGAACTCTTTTTTTTGTCAGAAGGAACATCTTGCGGACATTCTGTACAGGACAGGAACCGCCTGTACAGCATTGTGAAGGTGTGTTATAAGATTATTGGACTTCCTGCTCGCCACCTGAACACTGTGCGAGCAGCAGGCTAGCAGCCATCAATGCATGCTCTGTTACCAGCATTTGAGTGGCTGCCATCTGGTAGCAGGTTCCGCTGTCCAGCCTGTAAGACACATTTTTATGTACCGATCTTCGCCGTCCTAATTGTCCCTCAGGGATAAACTCATTTTTTCTGATTCTGATTGAGGTGTTCGTCTTCATGAGAATACTGTCCAAAAAGGATAGATATAGGTTATAATTATTAAAGGCTGACAGCTAGACAGAAATTTTAATTTGGCAACAAGGATCCTGTGACTTATTATCAAACTGCTGTCAATTAAGTGACTAGTCTTTCCAGCAGACTACCTACTTTCAACTCTGTTAAAGAATCACGCATGGTAATGTAGAGCACATGAGACCATTTCTGTGAAAAAAGTGAGCCACACACAGCCCCATGATAGGCTGTATTTATTTATATTTTGAACATTGGATGGACTGCATCCAACAGACTGAGCACCACTGTATATCTCAGTCTCTCTTTGTGTATGTGATAAAGCTACAAAATACACCAAAAGCAAAATACTATTACTTTTATTCTCTTAATTGACAAATGATTCTTGTTGGCTTGGGATGTGTCTCTCTTCTGTTATATCCATAATGAAATGTTGCTGTGTTGTCAAACAGCCAGCAGGTTACATCTTCACAACATTATTTGTACACGCTACTTGCGTGTGTGCTCGCACACAGGGTGTGTGTGTGTGATGAGTTTGCACAGTAGCATTGTAGTAGTAGTAGCTGCAGTTAGCACATGTTGCATGTGGCTTATTGCTTGTTGAATGGTGTTTCTGATTGCTACTTTCTGCTTTCAGCTACTGCCCCAACTAGTGCCATTCATAGGAACCGAAAAGAGATTGCTTTGATCTTGTTGGACAGATACCGCCTGCCTTAAGCTGGGCAGACCCCAGTCAATTAGGTGCTGTCCCACCATAGTCTACCTGCTTCATTAGGGGCGTGAAACTTAGGGATTTATCCCAACAAGTGGGGTGTAAACTTGTCCACCATGCAAGACAAAGGAAGTTAAGTATCCGGCATTACGCCTGGGATGCTTGAATGTCACGACCATGACATCAGGGGTAACAGATAAGCTACAAGAGATAAGCTACATCTGCAAAACTGCAGTCATAACCAACAAACTACTGGGGTGAAGAATTGACATCTTCACCCTCAAGGAAATGCAACTCCATTCATCAAGGTCACTCTGGGAAAAGGACTACACCTTTTTCTGGCAGGGGAAGCCCAGTGAGGAATCCAGGAAGTGAGCTCACTGTGTGAGCAATAGCATCGTCCGCAGGTGGCTCAGAGAGAATCTTGGCTCTCTGCTTGCAGTGTGTAAGCCCCAATGCTTATCTCCAATCAAGAAATAAACGACATGTTGTATTATTAACCTGAGGCAACTGTGAAAAAACATCCCCAACTGAGAACAGTTATACCTACTCGGTGAGTCGGAACATATCATGACTCCTGGCCATCCTGTTTGGGACACCATGGCACCGAAAATATGAACGAAAATGGGCATCGTCTCCTTGCATACCAGCACCAGCTAAACCTGATCATAACACAAGTTGGTGACCTCAAAGGTGAAGTGAGTGAAGCTACAGGCAAAAAATATACACAGAGCCAGGTCCCTCGCAGAGAAGCTCTACCCAGAGTCACAGGCAGGGTTCTGAGCCGGAAGATCTACTCTAATCTACGGGATGTGATCTTCTTTCTGAGACAACTCCAGGAAAAGTGCAGAGAGGAGCGCAATCTATTCTACATGGCCTTCATTGATCTTACCAAAGCAATTAACTCTTTGAGCAAGAGTGGCCTCTTCCAACTGGTTGAAAAGTTTGGTTGTACTCCAAACCTTCTCCGCATCCACCAGTCCTTTCACGCCGACATGTACAGCACTTTCAAGATCTGCTGCGGTGTCAAGCAGGGATGTGTGTTGGCGCACACCTTGTTTGGGATTTTCTTCTCCCTCCTCCTGCGAGAAGCCTTAGGAACAGAAGGAGTCTATCCACACACATGGACAGGGTAGCAATCTCTCCTGAGTGAAAGCTAGAACTAAGGCCAGGCCTCTCATCATACAAGAGTTTCTGTTTGCTGATGATGCAACAGTGGCTGGACATTCCCAGGAGCACCAGCGGACCCTCATCGACCGGTTCACCCAGGCATGCTAGGACCGGAAAAGTAAGCTTACTCCCAAAAGTCTGGCACTCCCTATCTATACAAAGGTACAGGTGTACAGAGATTAGTACACTCCTGTATGGCAGTGAATCTTGGACCCCATTTTCACACCAAGAGCAGAGGCTAATCATCTTCCATCTGCGATGCCTTTGACATATACTTACCTGGCGGGACAGGATCACAAACTCAGCAGTCCTGGAGAAAGCACAGCTGCCCACCATGTTCTCCTGAGGTAGCAACACCTCCCCCAGCTGGGCCATGTCCATCAGACGGACGACGGTCAAATCCCAAAGGACCTCCTATATGCAGAACTGTGATCTGGCAAAAGGCCAGTTGGCCGTGCTAAGGCTGTCTACAAGTAACATCTTAAATGCTTAAACATCAATCCAGCCACCTCCAAAGATGCTGTTCAAGGTCGTCATCAATGGCAGTATGCCCTATGCATAGGCTGCAGAAACGTGAAAACAAGAAACAAAAAGAGGTGCGGTGCCAGAGGTAACAAGACCACTTTTTCCTCACCACCATGCCCTCAACAACACCGGATCCGGCCTAGATCTGTGAACTCTGTGGCCGAGTTTGCCACTCAAAGATTGGACTCACAGAAGACTCTGCACCAAAAATCTAACTCTCAGGCACAAGAAATCCATTGTTTTCCGAGTCTGCAATGCAGACAAACGAACATTCATTAAAAGTTAACTACTGACCTACACTATACGGGTTCTCTTGGACCTATGTATCTGCAGAAATGTTTCATTCACAATGAAAAAATGAGCGAACAAAACTGCTTAGGTTTCCTTGCAGGGACAATTGTGCATTTTGTTTTCACCTGAAACGAAATAAACCTCAAGTCAAGCTGTTGCGGAGCCCATTGATTTCCAATTGAACCAGAAAAGTGATTTGATTGTCACACTTTAACTGACTTGCTATAATTGTGATGAAGGACATTAGAGTGTTCACATCTGATGAAGAGACAAATAACCTTGAGTTTTCCATCAGGAGCACAAAAGGAAGTATGAAGAGTCACACCCACGACGTATGTTTAATCAATACCAATGTCAGCCATGTCAACTTCCATAATAACATAAAGCATTGAGAATGGCCGTGTCTATAATGCAGACAAAAAAGGGAGAGATTTGCATTAGTTTTTCTGCAATGCGCTTAGAAAGGAGTGAGATACTGATTTTGCGGAAGTTGAAAAGTCATTTTTTATTTGCATATAAAAAGAGTGTGGTTCTGATGAATATGAAAGTTTTTTGAATAAAAAACGCTTCCAATGTGGATTATTCTCCAAAAATTCTTCATTCTTCTTCATTCTTGAGACAGTCTGTATTGGGAAAATTTTGTGCCAGCATAATCACAACAGAAAGAGAGGAGCTTTGTCTCATGGCAGTTTGAATATGACAAAGCAGACACTACTAACTGCAAGAAAAAAAACCCACACGCTGTAAAAAGAATGAGCTTGCACGTAAGTTCTTCATAACATTTTTTATTGTGTTAGTACACATTAGTACAATATAACTCCACTTCCACCATGAGCAAGCTCCCGCACACAAGTATCTGTTGACATGCTCCTTAACATGGATATTATGTTAGGGAGCCTTTTAGCAAACTCCAAATTATTCTGCCACAGTCCCTTTTTCTGTGGTGGGTCAGGGCTGTCTGAAGCCATTATTGGTAATGAATGTGGAGTCCTACTTTAAAAGGTTCAGGCATGTAAAGTCACCTAAAGCTGACTAATGGAATCCTGCTGACACTGAATGCCAGGGGCTTTTACCACATCCCAGAATGGCAGTTTTGGAAATTTACACTAGAGACATAATGAACTATAAATGTAAACCTTGGAATGTAGCCTCCCACACAGCAGCTCTGAGCTATTAATAGACACAGAGTGTTCAATGTGCCTGAAAACCATAAATTGTAGGAGAGTCTATTGTGTGGTTTCAGCATCAATTGTACTTGTGACTCATTTGCACGGTGATGCAGAGCAACGTAAACGTCTTTGTATTTCTGAGATCTGAGCACACATGTTAAAGAACAGCTGTGAATTTATGTGCAGAGCGTTTCGTTGGCGCTCTAAATATTCAGAGTTTGCGCAGTAACACTTTGTGCCCTGGGAGATGGGCCTCTTCAGCAGGTTCACAGGTCGCGCAGAAGCGTGCAGAGTGGCCATTGTGCTTTGTCATTTCACAGGTGACTCACATCACTACACTCGAGCATGCCGGAGGTAGAGCACTTGGAGATGCTTGCGGCATTCAAAATACATGATTTTCAGCCTAGTGCAAACAAATCGCTTTAAAAGATCTGTTTAATCTATTTCGAGCTGTTATTATGAGCCGGGAGAGTTGTTCAGATAAAGAGACTGAAGCAGGGTTAACATCAGCATGTTGGACAACTCTTCACATACTTTAACCAGCATGAGAGCCGTCAACTTTATTATTTGTTTTTACAATACAGTGTGCATATGATTTACAATGCAGGCCGCTAAAATAATGGTCAAGGGGTGAATTGCCATGAGTTAATTTGCCTGGAATTTTGCACTGATATAATGTAGAGCATTTTTAAAACAAATTCAGCATAAATAATTTCAGTCATAGAAATCGTCAGTGTCATCTGTGTTTGCGTTGTAAGTTTGAGGACGTAAGGCAGCTTCTATCTCTGAGTTGCTGTCATCTGATTCCCCCCAGAAAGCTACAACAAAAAGGTACAGAGAACAAAATGTGTCATTATTAGAAAAGAATGTTCACTCCATGCTTCATTTGTGTTACCTTTTAACATCTTCAACGTCACTTCTTTATGCAGCTTTCATGCAGCCATTTCTACACGCTCTTCAGAACCATTGCAGGAGCTGAATGCACTGAAGCTGAAGTATACTTCGAGTTGGATTACATTCTCAAACCTTTTACTTAGTCATATATGTGTTAAGTCCAGGTCCTTTGGACTTCGAGTGATAAAACACAACTTCTGTGATCTGATTGTAGCTAGTAAACCACTAATAAATGTCATAACATTTATCTGGCAGTTCACCGTTCCGGCAATCAACAACAGTCCTTCAAGGTTGGATTCAGAAGTTAATAAAATAGCAACATTTTATTTCTGGGCTGTTGGTTAAGGTTTGATCAGAACTGTAAAGAGACAGAACGGTCTCTAAAATAGGATCATTTGAATTGTTTATAAGTGGAGCAGGCCCAGCTTGCTTCAAACGAACCTTTCAATCATCTGAGCTTGGCTTCAAGGTCTGTTTTTTTTTCATTTACACATCTGAAAAGACTTAAATTTTTACAATTATTTCATACATGTTAACTCGGAGATCTCTTTTTGGTGATCTGTTTAGTGTAATGAACCTATTTTTGACACCCAGTTGAAATGAGTTTTTCTCTACTCACGTTTTGACTGTCGAGCAGAATGAGCTTTTGCGTTGGTCTTCTCTCTCCTGTAACACAAAGACATTTAGCAGCCTTGTAAATTTATTACCTGAGACTTCCTTTGATAAAGAAACACTTTCAGCTTGACATGAAAAAGGCCAGTTACCATTTACATATCTCCAAAACTACACACTGGGCAAAATAAAGCAGTTTGGAAATCTTCATAACCAGTTAACGCACTAGACATGGAATAAAAGCAATACAACGAAGGGGCAAACAGACACAACGTCAGTCTACCATGTACTAATACCTCAATCACTGTTCTTCTGTAGAGACACCCATTTCATTTCTCAGTGAGTTTTACTGGTTTTACTCAGATGGTGCAGCAGAGGGAACTTCCTTGACTCCAGTTCTAATTGTGCCAAAGGACTTCCACAAGGCCCTCTTTATTCAAAAATAGTCCAAAGACGGGGTTGCCAGGTTCCCATAGCTCTGGTGATATCGCTATGTAAATGTGTGACCTCCGAAAAGGCTTTGATCTACCTCAATGCATATGCAATAAGCCCCCGCCCCCCTCCACTTTTAAAGGCCTCCTCTTTAATTTACATCATCACAGAGCCTATTCAGAACCCCACAATATATCCTCATCATCTCCCAGGTTAGCATACATATCCGTACGGTTTATTTGTATGCAGCTCCGAACATTAGAGCCGTTTGGACACATTTCTTGGAAACATAAGAATCGGTGCAGAGTTTTAACCACACGAGCTCTAGCAAAAAGGCAGTCACGCACCATGCTCTTCCATCTGCATCAATTCAAACCCATGACCTCTTTGATTGTCACCCTCTCACTCACCCTCATCTCCCCATCAGCTAAATCTTGGCGCATGTGACTGTACATTGAGGATAAGCACCAAATTACTCTGGCCGCATTCCAGTTACCATCTTCTAAACCATATACTGACGCTTTGCACCACTTAAGACAGAATGAGAGAAAAGGGATGCGCCTCCCATTTCTAACAGTGAGCAGATTGCTCCGCGCTATAGACAATATACCATAGAGCCAGAGTAATCATCAGAATATAACCTTTATATTTATATGCTGATAGGACTTCCTGAAAGACATCTGGATGAGTCTTGCCTCTGTTCCGACAGCATACTGAATCCCTGCCACTTAAGACTCAAGAAAATCAAAGTGGAGGAGAAAGAAAAGAAGTGTCAAAAAAAGACAAGAAAGCAAAGAGACACAGAGAGACGATCAGACTGTTTGCAAACTGAAGAAGCGTTTGAGGGTGTTGCGTATAATTGAAACTGAGGGGTCTGTTTGTCTAACTGTGCGTATTTAAGTAGAAATATCTTGTGACATACACTAATTTTGGAGAATGAAAGGCAGCGTAGATGTGTACATATCTTACCTGATATGTGATGCCTGTTTTGAGTCACGCGAGATGCTGTTTTGGGTTCATATTACCCCTCTTGACTGTTATGTTTATAGTGCTTTTATTCAAATAGTCATAAACAAAATAATTTAAATGAAATCATTTCATAATCATGTCCTTTTTTTATGATGCTACTGTTAATACTGAATAAAAGAATGTGACACATTTTTAAACATGTTTCAGCACAGAAAGCAGGTGTTGTTAGGCTGATCGTGGACACGGTGGGGAATAAACGTACACATATCTGCACTTAGGAGAAGGAAATCCGCCTGCTAGCCACGTCCAGCTTTTTAAACTGAAGAAAAGAGATAAAGTACAAACGCTGAAGCACAACTAAACCGCAGGGACTACTGCATCCATTTACAACTGTTAGGCAACAGATCTCAACCGGAGCCTGCTGCAGCAAAAAATACGGCAATAATCCATACGATTACTTCCTCTCCTTTGCCACAATAATGGCTGTTACGGAGAGCAAATTGGGCTTTTCTTTTCTCGAACTTCCCCCCGGGATGGGAATGGTCTATCAGCTGTTCCACTTCAGCGGGGGACAGGACTGATTTCAAGACAGGGCTATTACCATAGAGAGCCCAGCCTGGATCTGACCTCACCAATCTAATATTCCGTTTCCATAAACATTTATGCCAGTTCATCTTCTGCTGAGTTTCCCTTAATTGAGGCAATGATCTGAATATGTAAGACTGGGCCAGCCAGTGTTTCACAAGCTCCAGTAGACAGAGGTGAATGTAATGTGTAAAATGATGCAAATTACAGCTGTTGTAATGTCCTTTTTTTTTCTCCCCCCACTGCCTCGCTCATTCGCTTTCTCTGGCCTTTGCAACTGTTTCATATTGTTGTTTATCTCGTGTTTTAACAGTTGTCGTGTCTGCTATGCATAGCTGAATTCACAATGACCTTTAAAATTGTAAACGCATTACACAGAGCTTGATAGATAATATTAGTATTTCGAGTGTTGTCTGTCTCTGGCCATTTCCTTGATCAAACCTCTGCTTCGTTTTGTCGATTTACACCACAATGGTTTTCAATCAGCCGAGTTAAAGGTCTAACATTTTTTTGTAAAGTTATTATCAAGTCAAGGTGTTGCACAATCGGGTTGTATTAAAATGCATGTGCATGCTGCTAAACAAGTGATCTCCAATTTTAAAATATCCATTGACTTGACAAAAATATGGACAATGCTGTCGCCACATATTTTTCTGTAGCATATTCAATTTTCTTTTTGCCGCATTGTGCTCTCTGTGACATTTTGCTTTGTTTGGCTCAGACAACAGAATCTGACAAATACAAAAAGATCTTGTCAGACGAGCTGCCCGTACTCTTGAAACCATTTGTCACAAACTACAGTTAATGCAGCACAACAACATACACAAAGGTAATCACAAAAACATTTCCGTGCTGTCCTCCTAAACTCCAGTTCAAGGTAGCTGCAGTGTAAGACTAGGTCAAGCTTCTTGAAATCACTGAAGATGTATTTCACTTATAATCCTTTCCATTAGGGAACATGAGGACTGTCAGAGGAAATAATGCTTACCAAGCATTTAATACTGTGTTGCCGACAGCTAGAAAAGTGCTTTTATTTACCCTGGCTTTTTTATAAGCTCCTGCCACCCACACACAAATGCTAATAGCACAATAGCACTTTTGCGCGGCTGCGCTTGTCTAAAGGCAAAGGGAGACCCATCACCTCATCATTCCCATCAACTCCTACTCCCATCCCAGCTATGACCCTGCAGAAACATTGTTTAGGCTCCGTTTAGATGTACTCTAGCAGGCCTGAATGGTAGCAGGATATAGCCCTCAGTGGGGGCAAAAAGTGAGAGGCAACCATGAGTGCATTGTGAGTGGGTGCTCTCTAACATGTGAGTGCTCTCTGCTGGCAGTGAGTGAGTACTGCAGCTCAGAGGAAGGGATATTGGGGCCAATGATTTTAAAGCAGCAGTCTCTCCTCCTGACTGGTGGAGACAGCCAGAGGGAGGACAGAATATTCATCTCATATAATGCCATGACTGATTCATCTGTTTTTATATATTTATTTATATATGTGTGTCTGTGTGTGTGTGTGTGTGTGTGTGTGTGTGTGTGTGTATGTGTGTGTATGCATATGTATATGTGTATGTATCTGTATATATATAACTAAAGTAAACTCCAATAAATGAATTCAGACCCAGCTTTCGGCGCTAACATAACACAACACTTCTTTGAACATGTTCAAATGAACATCATCGAAATAAAAAATGAAAAGGAACACATTCAAAGGATAAAAATCATTTGAAAGCAACCTTTCTTTTCTTTTTTTTTCTTTTTTACCAAGCCAATCACACAGTCATTCCTTTTTTAACACAGCCAGAGTAGTACAGTGACCTCCTCTGGCTGGGTCCTCTAAATGCTGCCTTCACTTATAGTCAGAAGCAGTCTACAGTTGTGCAACTAACAGTTTCGAGTCTAAACTGACGAAGACACTTTTAAACGCTTGAAAACAGAAAACAACAGCAGGTTCATTGGCCGTTTTAAGGATTCCCTGAGAGAAATACTACTGGAACTAATTTGTGCAGATTCAGCACTACTAATGTACATCCGCAATGATGTTCACAACTTTGTTATATTCTATTGTTTATGTGTGTTCTTTAACTCAATGTTGGATTTTTATGACATAAATTCTGCTCTAGTCAATCACGCTTTAAATACGATTGTCTCTCTGTCTCCCTCTATCTCCTGCTCTCTTTTTGTCCCCTCCCTCCACTCTGAGCCTATAAGTCCCTCTTACCCCTCCATTCCTCCTCCCTGTGAGTCGTCAGAGATTCACACACATAGCCTGCCCATGAGGGGCCGAGGGGGAGAGAGAGAGGGAGAGAGGGGGAAAGCTTCTGATTTTGACACTCTGAGTGATTTGAGGTCGAATGCTTGAGCACATCCTGTTGTCCAAAGCAAAGCTGTAAACCACTAATTGTTGAGTCAAGGTTTTTGTCAAGCAGGCACTAAGCACAACAATCATCAAACCGTCCGATGGCTGCAGGATTTTTTGTTTTGTGCGTCTTCCGTGCAAATGTGTTCAAGCATTTTCTGCGCTGAAAAACTGAGGTGGGGTGGGGAATAAAAAGGTATTAAAGCCCCCACCCCACCCCCCAATATAAAAATAAGAAAGGAGTGGCATGTGAAATGCCTACAGTAGAAAGGAGCACAATGATTCTTTGCACGAGAGGAAGCACTGGCATGCACTCGCATACAAAGGGGAACAAGTGGTCTTTACATGGAGTGCAGCTGCTTATTAAGACTCACTCCTTCGTGCATTATTCCTTTCATCCCCACTCAACCACAAAGTGATTTTACTTTGCCACTCACAAAGACAGCAAAAGATTTGTAATGAACAAATCCTTAATAAATGTTGCAGATCAGTCGCTTCCCTGCGAGTTATAATACAATAAACAGAACATTCCATAAAAGTATCTAACGGAAAAAAACAGTGTGTGGGAGAGAGAGCAGGGAAGAGAGCGAGCGACAAAAAAAAAAAAAAAAAAAGAATATGAAAGACCCCAATTCTCTCAAAGTCCATAATAGTGAAATGAGCACATATAAATGTGTTAAGAGTATCTCTTTGCATCTTGTATAGACTGCATGTATTTAATCTGTAAAGCTTATTAAGGCCGTAGTCATTGCTATGCAAAGCAGCACCCAGCGCTTTTCTCTCGCTTTTCAGCCGAGTGCAGTGTTTAGCCAATAGGACTGGCCCCCCGCCTCTCATTCTGCATTCATAACATGCAACATTTGCACAATGTATCTCTCAAAGGCCCTGAATAGAAGGCCTTAATACTCATGTAAACAACTGCAAACCAATTACTTAATGAATCAGGCCCACACATAATGAGGAGCCTCACAAAGGGCTATAAATGCATTTTTTGCACCAAAGCCTCTGCTTTAAACTACAATCCCTCTGCTGTGGTCTAGGCTTAACTGGCAAATCATAATTATTGTCTAAGACAACAGAGAGGAAGCCATTTTTGTATTTTGAGTCCAGCTCCATCCCCCTTTTGAAGTCACTCATCAGCTCGCTGACAAAATAAAAGCAAATAATTAACAAGGAGAGGGGGGGAGAAGGAAATACAGGAAGGCGGAGAGGAAGAGGGGCGAAGAGATGGAGAAAGGGCAAGGGAGGGAGAGAGAGAGAGAGAGAGAGAGACAGAGAGAAGCAAAGAGAAAAGAGAGAAACAGGGCAATAGCATGCTGCAGTGTTATGCTTCTGCTTAAGTACAGGGCTTCCAGACCACTTGTGGAAGCAATAAAGCGCAAGAAGTGACTGTGGTAAGTGGAATGCTTAAATCTAAGCATCGAGGGGAAACAAAGAAAAGATGGGAGAAACCGTTGTGCGACCAAAGAGAAGATTATCATATTGACTAGCAGGTCTTGCTGCTACTCCACTATTAACTCCAGTAAGATCACAGCATCAGACGTCCACAGCTCTATTTTACTCTGCCTTACATACACAACTTGTGTCTCTTCACTGCTGTTCTTTTTTTCCATTCAGCGTTTCTGTCTAATTTTTTGCAGTGCAAATTTTGTTTAATCACATATATTGCAGACTTCCTGTGCACATTAATGACAGGACGACGGGCACCATTTGAGAGGGTATGGACTCAAAATTGGCTCATGTTTATTAAAGAGGTTGGTCACCGGGGCTGGCAGTGGCAGACATCAGCGGCTATGAGGACCACAATAGAGCCAGGCCATTAGGCCCTTCCCTGGGCTAATAGGCAGACTGGGAGCGCCTGCTTGCCAGGCCAGGGAGATATAGACTTCAGCCCTTGTGTCAGCATGGTGCCCAGTAATCACATGAAATCAGAGAAGATTATTCCTCATAACGTTTACCCAGCCATTACTCCAGCCCAAATGGGTTCGCACTGAAGAGGTGCTCTGAGGACCTGACATGCAATTGCAGATTTGATGAAGTCGTGTTGATATTCAAATGTAGCCGTGATGGTGTTAGCTTCCACCAAGCTATTTATCATTAGATGTTCTTTTCTGACCCACTTAGGGCTCTGATTTGAGCAGCCTAAATATGTTTCAAGGGTGAAAAATGAAAGGACATTTGTCCTTGTCAACACTTGAGTCCCCTTCTTCCAAAACAGTTGTCCCCGATTCTCTTCTTGACATGATCTGTTTGTATTCTGACAACAAGCGTGAAGACAGTGAGATTATGACTCCAATTTATTTTCGCGGCCGCTGATTTGCTTTTGAATTCTAAAAACCTGGTTGAACGCAGCAAACAGTGAGTGAGAGGGGCTTTAGGGGCCTTTTGTCTTTGTAAGCGAGTTAATGGGTGGCGCCCCCTTGATCTTATGGAAATGAACAGGGAATTATGAGAGCAGCCATGCAAATGTACATCAACCACTTTGGTGTCTGGTGGCCCATTTCCTGTGGCCCGTTGAATAATAACAATGTTCTTACCGGGGACAAGGGTCTTGATGTGAGGAGCGTTTGGCCCTCCCCAGGTCCTCTTCATGGCCACGATTTATTCCTTAAAAGAGCAAACAGGACCAGATAAAACCATTTGATTTCTTGATTGATCTTGTCACAAGCTAATTTGCCATGCATATTTATACAGGAACTTATAATGAGGCTCATGAGAGACTTTGACCTTGGGGTCTCTTGATATGCACAAATGGACGGGGAAGAAGACACACACACACATTAAATATATATATATATATATAAAAAAGCTTTAATCGGTGTGGAAGTGGTTGCATTCACTGTAGATATGCCACATGTAAAACCATCTAAGCTAAAGTATATGTATGCTATGATGCTTTGCACGACATGAACTAATGAAATAGTGTGCATCTATATATACAACAAATGTAGTATTTTCTATGTGTTGTGAAGACATACAGGATGACCACTTATGCTTGGGCTGACAGGGTGTCCGCATCCCTTACCTGAGAGTCCATCCTCCTCCTCCTCCTCCTCCTCCTCCTCCTCTTCAGAACTCTGCAGCCTTTCCTGCATGGCTGATTGCTTAAGTAACTGATATGCTTTTGTCTCTATCCAGGGACACGCACAAAGACACACACACAGGCACAGACACGCACAAAGTCAAATATTAGCTTAAAACCCCCGGTTTCCAACTTTCAGAAGGTTTCCGTGTTTGATGAGACAACACGCTTCAGTAGCTTTTTGAGTTTTTTTTTTTTTTTTTAGGTCTCAGCGCAAAACAGAGTGAGCAAAAAACCCCGCGCTCAATCAGCTAAGCTGTTGATTTAAGCCTACAGTATGTAGCAACGGTTTCCATGAGACAGCAATCAGCATCTCACATTATCTCAGCATCCCCTACAGCGAAGGCAGTGATTGATTTTCTTTTAAAAAACACTTGTAATTACTTTCCGGCACACTAAAATAGGTATCGCGTTTGAGTGGAGCATGAAGAAAAATCAGCAGAGCAGAAGTACATCATAAAAGGGCTGTTGTCTCAATGGTGTTGTAAAAAAAAAAGGCACACAAATTAAAGGATAAGGAGAAATTGTGATCCTCCATGACCATGCTTTAACATTTTTAACCGGGTAGCAGGATGAAAAAAAAAAAAACGCCGTGTTTAATCATTTTCTAAAAACCCTGTTGATGTTTGAAGTACACAGCAATCTTCACTGTTATTCCACCCACAGCACTTTATGCAGCCTCTGCTTTTACATGTCGTCTAAAACCCCCCACCAGGTCTACAGACACCCATGTCTTGGCAATTACTATCGGTTCCAAGGTCACGGTATTTGATTGTGACACTGATGTCGCTCAGCAAAACCCTATCCTTGCAAAATCTTTAGTCATGTTTTTTTTTTTTTTTTTAGCTGGTTATGGCTCTTTTGATTAAGAGTAGCGATTGGAAACTGGACTCATTTTGCTGGCTGTGCACCTTAGGGATGCGAGCACATGAAACACCCAGTAGGATATCTGATAGCCAAGGGTAATACAGGATTGCTTTACATTTCAGAGGTGTAGCCGAGGGACGGGCACACCGACTGCTTCCAGGATGCCGTCACATCTAGTATTTTTTCAAGTCCAGCCTTGCCGGAGCATTGTTTAGAAGATAATGAGAACCGATGACAGATCTTTTGCGCTTCCCACCCTGGCGCCGTGACAATTAAAGCAGCCGCATTATGCCGGGCCTGCGAATTATCAGTTTTCCTAGAATGCCTCAGACCAGGCTGAAAACACAGCTAGTGTTTTCTCGGAGATAATTAGAGAGAACTAGCACAGCTCTTCAGGTGGGACTTTGACCCTGGATTCACCTTGATCATCCTGCCTCAGCCATTGTGTAAAAGAGCCCATTATTCACTGCAGTGGGAAGAAAACAAACCACAACATAAGGACAGTGTGAATGCTGGGGCACCGGCAATGCCTTTTTACCTCTAATAGGACCACTTTCCACAGGGCTTTCGTCCTCGCTGTCCTCTTCAGTACTTTGTAGTTCTGTAAGAAAGGGAAGCGCATAGTGAGAAGCAGAGGAAGGGAGGAAGGGAGTCTAGGGATAGAAATGGGAATGGGGGGTCTTTCTTTAGCTCTGAATAGAAGGCTGTATGAAAACTGGGCTGTGAGGGATTCATAAAAAAGCTCTATGGTGAAATTGATTTCTTTCATAAAAGGGAAGTTTTAGTTTCTTGCAGAGGTGCTTTGCAAAGAAAATAGTCTCAATGTATTCCCATTAATAGTCTTGTTACATATTGCTGTGCAAAGACTGATCGCAGTGAGGAATACTTCGGATGTTTATTGGACTCTATTGGACGCCATAAAAAACAACAAAAAAAAAAGAAAGAAACACTTATTAGAAAAGAAAATTCAGCCAACTCTTAATAAGCAATAACCAACTCCCAGCACTCAAATACAATTAGTATTATTAGTGTAATTCTAATTCACCCAGCAATACATATAATCTTCAGTGACCTTGACTCCTCTGCTTCTGTGCCGGCCTGGCAGGCTTCACATCACTGTCAGCCAGGGGAGAAGAAGGACCACACAAAGAAGATATGTCACTCTCGTCCTCGGCTGAGGGGCACTCCTCACTGGACCGGGACAGAAGTGTCCTCAGCAACACTTTGGCCTGCGAGCAGCACAAATTAAAACCACACTCTTAATTGTTCTCATTTTGTTGAAGGAAGTGTCAAATTGAACTCTCGCCGATTAGGCAAGTCATTTACTTTGGCCACGGCTGCTCGCACAGAGGTGCAGCTGTAATGTGTGTTCAAACGCCAAGAGAAAATAACTTCAAATTCTCTCACTCGTTTAACTAAAAAAAGATTATTTCGCACACTTTCGCTCCCGCTCTCCCTCTCAATCACACTTTCCCCCCCCCCCACCTCTCCCTCTCTTCTCATCCATGAGATTAGAGAGCAGCCTAAAGAATGCAATAACCCTGGCGTTAATGTGCAACACGTTCCAGATATCTTCCCTCTTGGCTGAGAGGATTGAGACAAACTACTCTCTTCTTCCCTCTCCAGCTCATTTTTTATCTCTGGGGAGATGAGGATACACAATTAAGAGGAGCTGTTCCGGGAGATGAGGAGCAGGGAGATGCCACGCACCGATTTCCTTTCACTCCATTTTCCCTCCCCCATATCAAATCCTGCCATCATCATCTCTCTTTTGTGATCAAAGACCGCCTCTCAGCCTCAGATGGCCATTTGCAACTTTTAATGAGCGTTAATATGAAGGGGATGATCAGGAGGATTTTGACAGTGACAAACTTTAAGTACATTGTAAGTTGTTATCAGTAGGTCACACTGAAGATTGACAACGTACGCGCTTTCATTTTCTGAGAGGGGAAGAGACGCAAACACATGCCAATCTGAGTTTGCCACTTGGTATTTGATGCTGCTGCACAATAAAAACTGTCTTGATCCTTGTCCCCGATATCCCTCTTTGTTCGTTTTTTTTTTTTTTTTTTTTTTTTTTTAGATTTAGTCAAATGTACCGTGGTTTGAGGGCTCTCGCAGACCCACTGCATTTTAAATATCAATGAATGCAACTGTTAGCACTTGAATATTCAAAGGGCCTCTTTGAGTGTGTGCATGCGAGCTGCATGCTCCCATTTGTCAGAGTAGCCAGGGCTGTGTGGCAAGACGTGAATGGAAATTTCTGTTTGCTCTTGTGTGTGGAGAGTAAGCTGTTGTATGAGAGGACAGAGAGGAGGGAGAGACATAAAGGGAGAGATGGAGAAATAGGGGAAGGGAGAGAGAAATAGATGGAGTGAGAGAGAGAGGGAGATAAAGGGAGAAAAAGATTTTCACTCAGGCTTTTCCTCGTGCACTTGGATACAATGATGTAGATGGCAGTAGCCCTCTTCCTTTTGTCAGTTCATATTTTCAAGAGGCTCTACAGTCTCCCTCTTTGCCTCTCTCATTGCGTCGGGGACACCGCAGCAGCATCTCCAAGCCACAAGAACCCCCATAAGATGAAACCACAAAAAATTAATAACACAGAAACCTGCACTGTGTAAATGATCATTGCTGCACACATAATTGTACATGGTGGGTTTGCTGACATTTCTATTGACAGCA
This sequence comes from Mugil cephalus, assembly GCF_022458985.1. Lineage (NCBI taxonomy): Eukaryota > Metazoa > Chordata > Actinopteri > Mugiliformes > Mugilidae > Mugil > Mugil cephalus. The sequence continues at coordinate 7,363,050 of NC_061786.1, read as the reverse complement.
TTTTTTTTGGCCCTGAGTGGGAATATTCTCTGTCATTTCTTTCTTTGTTTAATTAAGCATGATGTGCAAAAGGTCAATGAGTGGGACATTTGAAATAATCCCTTTGAGGAGAAGGTCCAAATGGCTCCCTCATTCAATCGGACCCAGCTGACGGCTATACTTTTGGCTAATACTAAATTAAAAGCAAGTGTTTCTCAGATGAATACGCCACATGAGATGAAAGAAGCCAAGCTGAGGCTGTAATTTGTGATTATGGCATGGGTCAGGGTTTCCCTTCTGTCTAGGTCAACGTGTGGAGCAATCTGATGAGTAGGAAGCAAGGGCTTGGTTTCAAGCACAAGACACAAAGAGGGCATTCAGTACCAACTACACTTCTCTTCACACAAAAACATGTAAAGAAACAAAAATAGCTTATTTGGAAAGAAGACAAAAAGAAAGCAGATCTCTTTTTGAGGCTTCAGTGTGCGTTAATATCTGCTTGCTTTCGGGGCACTGTGTGGGTAGCTACAAAGTGTATGTGACCCTTTTGTGTGTGTGTGTGTGTGTGTGTGTGTGTGTGTCGTGGCAGTGTATGTGCCTTCGACGCTACCTGGTGGCTGTAGCTGGCATGGCGCTTCAGCAGCAGCGGCGTGAACAGTTGGACCAAGCGCTCAGTGCTGAGGACGCGGTGCTCCTTGAGCACAAGGGCGTGCTTGAACCAGCGATCCCACAGCCGAGCAGCATTGGGAGGGAGGCTGGTGCTGTGGTGGGGGTGGGGGTGGGGGTGGGATTGGATGGAGAGAAAGATGCTTTCTTATTGAACACACAGTAAGAAATCCGAAAAAATAAGTCACGATTATACCTTCAAATAGAAGTAGCAGAGTATTTAGTGATCAAAAACAAAGAAGGAGCGGAGTCGTTTGATAGTCATAATATAATACTTTTACTATAATTTAGTTTTTTTTTTTCCAGCAGGGATTCCGAGGAGGCAGCTTTTTGTTCCATTTTAAAACAATTTAGTAAAGATATGGATTCTTAATGAATGCCAGTTAACACCGAATAGACACAGACAATACAGCTCCAGGTTAAAAACTGGATAAAAAGGTCAAGGTCAGGCAATAGCCATCTCTAGAGGAAAGAGAAGGACACTGCTAGATGTGTTTCAATTGAGTACATAGCAGGAAAGGTCTCAGTGAAATCAATAGAGTAGTGAAGCAGAGCATGGATTTGGCTCGGAGTATAACTACTCATTATCCAAAGGACTGGAAGTCCCAGATAGGGCATTTTAATTTACTCATGACATTCACCCATGCAGTGCTCCTGCACGGGGTGACACCAAAGATGACCTTTTACATTTGTGGACAAGGGAGACTGTAACAAATGGTAGCGTGCAATATCTCAGAGACTGCTGTAAGTGCGCGACCCCTCCTCACAGCCAGCCACACAAAAATAAATAAATAAGATAAAAAATGCGCACGCAGCTATCCACGCCGTCTGAAAAGTGGAATTCACCCTTACTTGAAGTCTCTATGAAAAGAGAAATGTCTATTGAACTCTGTAGATTGCAGAGCACTGATATTTGTGCTGTGAATTGCTCCATTGTAAAATGATTACAAGCTGATAATAGCATTGTCCACGCAAAAGATGTATTACATCATGCTTAAGTCCCAGTATACTTCAAACTATATTTTACGGAAATAAAGATATATTATACTATTTATTTTTTAGTTAGCCATATAAGTGACACAATGCAAATAACTGGGTGGAAAAAAACATTGATGATCACAATTGGCATTTTTTTTCAATTAAAAAAAATATATATATATATATATATTACTATAAAAAGAAAAGGTGGTTTATTTTAACCGGGTGATTTACCTTATTTCATCAGGCTCAGCGCTGGACTGATAAGCACTCACTAGATCTCGTGGGAGCAGGCAGCCCTTTTCCGTGCTCCATGACAACCTCTGAAGCTCATGAAGGACGACTGCTCCACATGCTTCAAGGTCCTCGTCATTCAAGCCCGCTCCATCGCCACAAAGGCTGCCCGATATATAGAGAGCAGTCAGCTTTTGCCACGGAGCTCCGGGCTCAGCCTGCAGGTCAGGAGTTCGGCCAACAGCTGCCGACACTTCACTCGCACGCCACACGAGTACAATCACACACATCAATGCACACACGTACACTAGCTCACATAATATCACAGCAAGAATGGACGCGATACTTAAGGTCGCAGCACAAAATTGTCGCTCTGTTGCCGAGCATGTTGTTGACATCAATTAGTGACGTGAGAATAGATGGGGATAACTCTATAGTGTGTTTAAAAAGAGCGAGAAAGCTTTCCTTTGATAGACATTTATGTGTACTTTACAACGGGGACAATTCAACAGGGCGGGTTACTATAACATTCTCATGTGTCTGAAAACCCCTCAGTAATAAAGACGCTTGCATGGTGGTGATGACGCTTCATCTAATGTGAGAGCCCTAAGCAGAAGGACGATATGTTTTCCTCATCTGCACAAACCGCTCCACGGCCATTTAATAAATATACGTGGCATTTAATTTCAACAGGGAAGGATAAGATTGGAAAGTTTGAAGAAAGAAAGAAAATGTGTACCTGATAATTCTATTGAGTCGTCTTCCATCGATTGAAGAATCTCCGTACAAGTGGGTCTGTTCGCTGTGGAGCCGTCCTTCGATGCTGTCTAACAGATTGAAGAGTCCTTCCTGGGAGAGGCTAAAAAAAATAAACATTACAAATTAAAGAGGTGAAAGGAAATAAAAATGGAGGTCATGTGATCGATAGGCCCGCTATTTGTTTAAAAAATTTAAAAAGGGACACCATTTGATCCAAACATCTGTGACACATTTTTTTCCAGGCAATTCCCTTGGGGTACTCAAGGACTGCTGGAGAATCTGATCATTAAAATGCTACCATCAAAACACAAGATTTCGACAGTTCAGTGTGTGTCGGTGACGGTGCCACATGTAATAACAGCAGGTTGCAAAGGAAAGCATTTGAAACCTGGCAGTCAGAATTTAAGTTTTAGTATTACCTGTATGCTGCTGTGGTAAAACTGTTAAATATAAATATGATTTAGATGATATGAAAAAAAAAAATAACTGTCCTGAAAATATTGATATTGCTCCTTTACCGCCACCATGTCACATTTAAATGTGTAATGGTCCCAAAAAAAAAAGAAGAAAAAAAAAATGGGGCCTCTGGATCATTTCTTTTGGTGAGAGATTTACACTTTAATCTGGTCCTGTGTGAGGCTGCAAAATGAGAAATGGATGCCTAATGCATGTGGATATTGAGAATCCATCTCTTTCTAGAGCATTAAGCTCTGGGTGGCCCTCATTGAATTCTCCCAGAAACCCCAAGCCGAGAGATCCTGAGCCCCCTTACATAAAAAGAGGCCAAAAAGAATTTATGACAATCTGTAATGGGCTCTTGGGTTAGGGGTCAGCAAACAATTGCTCCCTCTTTTTTGCAGGTTGTTTCCTGGTAACATCCTGATTAAGCTGCCAGCTTGAATTATATCCATGACATTCTGTAGTGTGCAATCCATCTGTGCCAAGTCCTCTTCAGTGTGGCTGAAGTAGAATAGGCAAAAGCTCTGTCTTTTTTTTTTTTTTTTCGTCTTTCCCTTATCGCCAGCGTGGGCCTTGAAATAGTCATCTTTCTCTTTCCACTTTATTTATCAGTGCTCTTCAAAAAGAGACCTTTAGAGAGGGAGAAAGTGAATTAGTTGTGTTTTTCTGCAAACCTCTCTCTCTGTCTGTATTGTTGCCAGCTTTCATGTCAAGGTCTCTAACCTCACTTTAGATGCCGCTGTTGTCCCCACATCGACATCATCAGGAGCGTATTGTTAGCCCAGAGGAAGAGGTCAGTCTCTCCGGAGGAATATTGCTCCGCGGCGTACAGTACTGACTCCGGGGTGATATACCACACAGAATGGCCTCACCATTGAGTGATTGGTGTCAGGGGAGTCTCACCGCGGTGGCACGGGCCACAAACACAAAGGAATTGAAAAATATGACCACGAATAGTAGCAACACACCGAGTGCAATGACTGTCTGACTAAATTTGGGACATGCTCCCCAACAACACACAAGCTGTCGGCATTCAGTTTGGAAAATACAGCATGATGATGAGCAAGACCTTTAGTGAGACTAGATTTAAAATCTAAAAAAACGACACACAACTGCAAAATTACAATGAAATTGTACAGATCGTATTTTCAACCCTATATCGTTTACATTCTATATCTTGACTGGGATTTTTGCCGTCACTAATCGAGCAGAATCGCTGCAGCTCAGAGACGACATATCCGAGTGCAGGACACGGCGGGGCCATTATGATGTGCCTCGAAGAAGAAACCTGGACAATATTTTCGTCTCACTCACCCGAGCCATGCTGCGGGAGGAATATAATAGGATAATCTAATGAATTGCCCGGGCTTGTTTTTCCCCGACTATGAGCTGAATAGAGGCAGAGATATAAACTCTAACCTCGAGAGAGGGAGAGGGGGAGAGAGAGAGAGAGAGGGAGAGAGAGAGAGAACGAGAGAGGCTGGATGCTCTCTGAGCTTTACATCAAAGCCCCTGGTTTTCTCCTCATACACAGAAGCTGTCCGTGTTAACAATGAAAGCTGCAGCCCCCACCACCGTCTCCCCCGGCACAGGCTAACTGCAGCTCCTCTTGGGGTCACACTATAAACAGTATAGTAGACCACACATAAACACAGTCGGGCACAAGCAAGCTCAGAGAGAAAAAAAATAATATCCTTCAGACCACTTTCAATGCCTACAGAGGTGAGACCAAGTTTTAAACTAAAGCTTTTCACAGAAGCTCAGAAAGGTTATTCATATTTATAATTGCAGAAAAATAGCCTTTTAGTGAACATATGAGCAACTGGGTACTTAGTAAAGTAGGGTCTTATACAAAATGTGACCCAAGGAGAGAAAGAACACATAAATTAAACTTGGGCTGCCTGTCCTTATGGTAGTGAGAAAAAAAATGAACAAAAAATATAGTTCAAGTGCAAATACCGTACACGGCAGGGGAAAATGCAGAGGCTCTGTTCGCGAATGTTCACATGGGATTTTCTGTGGGTCTAACCCCATCCAAAATGATCCTTCAACTCAGAGGCCATCAGCACGCTAAGGATTTGTGTCTGTAAGTGCTGTCCACATGCCCACCCTCCAGAACACTCTATGGTGCCACAAATTTCCTCCTCCACTGGGGACTTCCTGAGGTCTCTCAAGCAGAAAATTGCTCTGTTGCAGCATTATCTTGGATTATGGCAATATTGTTGGTGACAGGTTCTGAGCTCTCCCTATAAGATGCATCACTGCCGCCACGGCAGCTGCTGCTGAGCTACAGAGAGCATGGTGGCATGGACCGTGACTGCCCCAATCCTCTCTGTCAGCCTCAGATGTGCTGGTGGCAAGAAGGACTGTATGGTGTCTTCACCCTCTATCATTAACAGCCCTCTGTGGTTGAGCATGGCCATGCAGAACATTCATTCTTTCTTAGCTTACTTAGCTTGAAAGAAAAGCACTGTGCACATTTTAAGAACACGTGCCATAAAACAATAAAAAGGTTTTTCCTCAGAGACACACCTAAAAAACGGAAAGCCAGAAAGGAAGAGGACATTGTACTCTACCTTTGCAGGGTCACCACAGGAGCTGAGGATTCACTGTTCGTGTGTGGTTTGTCCCTGGACCCACGAGAATGGAGGGACGACTCGGGACTGTGCTGATTGGGATTATCGCTCCATTCATAAGTGTCATTCCTCTCAGATTCCTCTGGCAGATCCTCCTCCAGCTCAGATTGTGTCAGAGAAATTGTCAGGTCAGTAGCACTGCTCTCTGACAACTGCACATCAGAACTTGGTGTGCCGACACTCTCACGTCTACCTGAATGCAAACACATAGCATTAGCCGGCTCGTGCCAATTCTAAATAAACATTTAATTTCTGCAAAGCTGCAACAAGGTAGTAACCAAGAAATATCAGTGCAAACCTGGGGTTTCATGAGCTTCTTTTCCAAAAGTGGTTTCAGGCATCAAATGGCCAGGACCTCTCTCTTCATCTTCCATTATGTGTGGCTCATGAGCCACCTCTTGGGAGTCAAAGTGTTCTGCGGGGGAATTCTGAGCCCTCGTGGGGCTACCGCTGCTGGGAGATGGATTCTTCTCAGGCACCGTCAAGGTCACCGAAGGTGAAGGTTCTCGCTCATCATCACTTCCAAAAGCCACGCCGCCAGCTGCGGCTGTTAAGGCACGAACAGATGGGAGCGGCCCCATCGTTCTTTCATGTTTGTCACTCAAATTACTGGCGTCAGGGGAATCGTTTGAGCCTGAAATGTCATCTGATAAATGTGCTCGGTTGCTGGCGGCATCCTCTCCGCCAACTCTGAAGTCCTTCAAAAGGCCACTTGGTAGACGTTCGCGGGAGTGCATGCTGCGATTGGGCGAACGATGCAATGCTTGGTGTGAGTGTACACTTGTGGTGCCAACCTCAGCGTCAGACCCTCTGGTAGTCTGGTGGTCCATAAAAATTTCCACCGGTGCCGGTGCACAGTCCTTAGCCAGGTGAGAGAGGCTGCTGTCTCTGTGTTGCTTACGCGCAGCTTCGACCTGCACAAATGAAAATACAATTAAATATGGCAACTAAACTATGCGTTACCTCATTAAAATATTTTCCTAGGTATGAACATGAACATTTCTTGCTTAAGTTAAGTGTTATTCTGAAAGAAATTCAACTCAAGTATGCTAACTATCCTTTTTTTAGTTTTGAATAAGTGTAGCTTATTTGGGACAAGGTCAGAATTCTTTTCAGAACATTTTTCAGAAGAATGTCTCAGGATCAATGTTTTAACTTTTAATCTTATTAGAAATCCTTTAGACAAGTTTTGATTCATGTCTGCAATGTCACCAAGGGGAAGAGAGAGAGAGAAGCAAAAAAGCCTCCCTCCAAACATAATAACAAAAAGCATGGCTTCTGTTTCTTTTCTGATAAGCGTCTTAAATACCAAACAGTTAGCTGCTTAATAACATTCACTGTAAACCATGCACCCTGCCCAGCAGATCCACAAAGTAGGTAAAAAAAGAGGAAAAGTTAATTTCTTGGCTGAGTGATTCCATCGGTAGCTGCAGGGCAAAGTAGAAAGTGTTTCACTAAAGTAGCAATTGATTCTTCTATCAATCTGCGGCACGCGTGTGCTCTTCCAAGGAATGTATTAAATATGAAAATCATATCCCGTTATCATCTGTCTCCAGCTTTCAGCCCGGTAAGCTTCCCTTAATGAATGCTGCAGCCTGAGGGACATGCACACTGCCAGCCAATGGCTTGTATGCATAATGGAGTGACGGTACCATTTTGCTCATTACAATATCGACAGGCTGAGGGGGGTTTTTGCACACAGTTACAAGTGACTGCTCTAGACAGCATGCTCCAAGTTATTATGAGATGTCTTAGACATTTCATCTAAAAGAGCTTTAACTGCTTTAAGTGAAGGGAGAAAGCAGCCACGGGCTTGAACTACATCGCTTGTACAGATTCCCCAGCTAGGATTAGACACCTGTGCTATTACAGATACACAGTTTAAATGTAGACTCCTCTACAGATTTACCAGGCATAATGTCTACTTTCTTTTGTTATTCCGAACCTGAAAACCGCTCGATAGAACTGAAATTTGCATAAACCTTGTAAACATTTCAAAAAAGAAGGATCTGGGATAAGAAAAAAAAGAAACAAGTATCATTTTTACAACACACAGCGAAAAGTCTAACAAAATAAAACACAAAGCAGGTCACATAATACATAGTAGAAGATATGACATGTAAATTACATGATATTATTATGTCATGTATTATAACCATGTTCATACCAAGCAGGAATTTTATTCTTAATACAACAGTAGTCACATTTTATGTTGTTCTTGTTACCTTTGCTGCTTCAAGCTCCTGCACCATTTTCTCCCTTGTTCCCATAAATCTGGAAATCTTTTTCAAATAGTCAGCCTGTAGCAAATGTAAAAAGCGATTTAATAATGTGAAGGAAAACTGCTGAATATTATCTATGTGTGGTGCAAAAGCAGAATACATGAGTGACAATGTCAAGAATCAGTCAATCACAGATAGTTGCCCCAAGTTAGTGTCCTCTGTGTGTTTGCTGCTACCATTATCTGACCAGTCAGCGTGACTGCCTTAATCCTAACTCCAACCAAAAAAAAATAAAAAAACACTTCATGATCTCGTTTGAGGAACTTGGATTAGCTCAAACATGCCTTCCTCTTTTCATGAGGTTATTGAATGAAGCCCTTCAAAAGCCAGCTTTGATATTTTTGGTACCAGCAACTACTACACTAAAATGAGTACTCTCTCTAAAATTTGATGCTTTTATTTAACCATATACACAAGGCTTAAACCGGGCTGAGGTGATTTTATTCAATGAAAGGAAAGTGCAGACCAACCAACAAAACACCAGCAAACAACTCAGAAATCATCAAGAGGAAATAAACCAACTGCTTGAGGGGAGAGAATGACTAAACCTCTGGAGCACTTCAGAGTCTCTATATTGGGCAATTAACTCAGTGAGTCATAATTAGCCAATTTTGTTAATTTGATATTAAGCTGTCAAGCGCTGTCGTTGAGTTTTAAGTGATAATCTGACTGGCTCATTGTTTTCTCCCCCGTTCATTTGCTCGCCGTGATAAATTGCACAGTTTGAGTGTTTACTGTTGTCACATGAAGTCACTGCAAGCAAATATCCCAACCCTGTGGTCCAATGACAGCAGGGCACCAAGGCAAATGTATATATATCTATATCTATATATATACATACACACGTATACACACAAATATATATGTGTGTGTGTGTGTGTCTGCGTATATATATATGTATTATTGACAGCGCTCTGAACATTGTCCAAAACAGTAATTATGATTAAAATATTTTAATGTTCTAAAGAAAATATATCACTGTCTAGACCTGGATCAACCTCACAATAAAAACCTGATATTCTGATATTAATATGACTCAATAATGAGAGAAAATACTCTAGTGATCAAATAAAAGTGTGTCTGTGTTATACCTTTTGTTGTTGCAGGGGGCCACGGTCAGGACTATATTCCTTCATGTTAATTTCTATGCTCTCCACATCTCTCAGAAGCTCAAGGTTTCTCATTTTCGCTTGTGCTTCCCTGTCACAGATTTCCTTGAGATAACTGCGCAGTTTGGAACACTTTATCTGCGAGCTGAAGGCAGTGGAGAACTATTATTCAAAAGAAATATTATCTGAGAACATTGTCAAAATAATAAGAGCAAGCCTTCTCACAAGAAAAAGGTTAAGCACAACATGTCTTCAATTTAAATCTCATTCTCAACCCTTCTATCAACCTCCGCTTTGCTGGATTGACCTGGCATGTTAATATTTCTCAGAATGAGTTTACAATGAAAACAGTCAGTTCTGCTTAGATACAAAGTGGTACTGTCTGTCACATCTGGGTGCACTGATGAGTAAAACATTTCAGATTAACACAAAAGACTAGATATTTTTACCAATGAAAAGCATGATTGAGGACCAGTATGACGGTTACAAAAACCACAACTAATTTAATATTGAATACTGCTCACTCCTCGTTACAATAACAACACGTAAATAAAACGACTTAACTTTCAGCTTAGCAAGAACAGTGAAGCGAGCTCTCCGAGATCATTTTTTCAATAAATGCTCCAGGGTAACTTACATTCTTTTGTCGGATCTGGAGTAAGCAAACAGCTCCCTCTCCAGCTCCAGCCTTCGCCTCTCCCTGCACAAACACAGTAAGTCTGAGAAACTCTCACCAACATAGACAACAACGTAACATCTCCATAGTTTGCTAGATTTATAACTAACAAATGATCTGCAACATTAACGGGACTCGTGTATTACCGTGTGCAACTGTGGAAATTAGTGTATGAACTACAGACGGACCAAAAGCATTAACTTCGGGGGAACTTCGTCTCACATTAATGTCCGAACGCTAATGTTTTGGTGCTATATCGTGTTAACTTTACATTCATGAACACGTACGGAAAACTGCAAAAGTGTGACTGTTTTATTTATTATTGTAGCAGCCGAAGTAAATAGGCTAAGCTAGCGTTAGCTCCGGCTACCAGAAGTAGCTAACCACTAGCCTGTTACTACGCTGTACCAAGTCGTAAGAGGAGACTGAAAGGCGGCAGACATTACAACTCGAGTCCGCGGTTCCCACAAGGCCGTGTTCCTGTTACCACAAAAACTAAGACGCCTCACCGTTTATGCATGCTTTGCTGAATCGACGTTATCTTTTCATAATAGCGGTCCTCGCTTCGAGTCAAGCTTGCCATTTTCGCCTGCTTTGGCGCCGCTGCACAGCCCCGAGCATCCGATGAAGGAGACGGAGGAGGAGGCGGCAGAGGAGGACGGCTAGTGTTTACATTGGTTGCCATGGGAACCGCTTCCCAGAAATCCTTGCTGATAAACACAGAGAGCACGTGGTGCTAGTATGGGCGCGAGCTGTAGTGCTCCTGTAGTCGCTGTTTCATTAAAACAGATTAATGACAAAAAATAAATAAATAATAAAAATTAATTAAAATGCTGTTTACAACATTAAGTGTCAGAAAAATTCCACCACGTGACGGGAAAGAATAACTGGTATTTTTTTCAACAAATTCTCGCATGTTTACTTTAAGAGAGAGCCTACTTTAGAAAGCAATTTACAGGTGCTGAAATGTCACTCTTGTTTATCGGGGCGTGTAACCAGACTGGGCTAAATACCAGCCATCAGATGTCTTTGTGTCTCCTGTTTGATAAGCTTCCCCTCCTCTGTCAGATGTTTCATTTGCTCTGATGGCTCCTGTATCGTCCCCCAGATCGTCTCTTGCATTATCAAAGTTCATCACTGACAGTTCTCATAATGTCATGTTTTGACTGTAGCAGCATTTCTCACAGACACAGCAACACACGTCTGTGCTGGGATGTAGAAATTGACAGCCCCTCCAAATGCACACCCTAATCAACCAATTTCCCCAATTCCAGTCCCATCAAACTGCTCTTTAGCTGTTGAACTGTGGAGTTTTGTTGTCCCTTTCTAATGCTAATCTCCCCCATTCAGCATCTCTCTATGAGGCTATTTGTTGTGAAATAAATCCCCTTGTTTGCCTCCTGCATGTATAATTGATATTGTTGCCAGGCTTTTTTTTTTTTTTTTTTTTTTTTTTTTGTGCCGTGGAGAGCTGAAAGGCAGTACTTTGGAGGTGATGAAGAAAATGGCACCGCCGCTCCAGCTGAGCTCAGCCCAGATTGATGCTTGTGATATATCTTTGTTAGATGTCATACCATACTATCCCTAATTATTTCCAGACAATTATTGGTTCACAATTTAGCCAGTATTAACAGCTACTGTTTAATTTGATGTTCTTCCTTATTTCGATTATCTTCCAGATGTGCTGGCACCATAAGTGTTAACTCATCTGAACTTGATGCATAATGGTCAGAATTTAATAATTAAAATAGAAAAATGCAGTAGAGACACTTCTTGTCCTCCTCCACGCTTCCCGATATGCTGTCACTTTCCAAAACATTATGTACACTAGTGAAAATTAATAAATCCTAGTAAAACTGCACAAAAATCCTCCATCCTGACTATAATAATGTTCAGTTTATGTTGAAAATATTATCAGGCAGATAGTAATTCAACTAGATGATCATTTTGGAGGATGTAATTTGTAGTGCAGTTAAACTGGTTTAAATTTATTTGACCTCTGAGGACAAATAAAGTTTTCTGAATATCCAGTCCAATAGCCTAACTCACTGACCAAAACAGGGCTGTCAAAAGATTATAGACAATTCAATGGTAAACCACTGCCCAATAGTAAACGAATGTTAAAGACAATTCAGTGGTAAACCACTGCTTCCAAAATGAAAACATGTTTCATGAGTCAACAACTCTCTCAGTTATTGGACAGAATTAATTATTAATACAATATCCTTCATGAAGCTAAGATTTAGTGCAGGATTCTTATATTAGTTGTAAACTAATATAAGAACTAATATAAGAATCCTGCACTAAATGAACTAAGAGTAAAACTAAGAGTGCTTTCAAAAATGGAAGTGTTAGTAGTTTATTTTCATCGGTTAATAAAATACAGTGAATGAACAGAAGAGAAATCTTAATCAAATCAATATTTTGGTGTGACCACCCTTTGCCTTCAAGACAGCATCAATTCTTGTAGGTAAACTTGCAAACAGTTTTTAAAGGAACTCGGCTGGTAGATTGTTCCACAGGACTTCTTGTTCTTCTTTACACTGAAGATAGTTCTTAATGACCTTGGCGCTATGTTTGGGGTCTTTGTCATGCTGCAGAATTAAACTTGCAAGGGCTCCTTGCAAATTTGGCACCAAATTTGACCCTAAATTCAGCCAAACCTCCACCATGCTTCACTGTTGCCTGTGGACACTCATAGAGGGTATGCACGTGAAGTCACAGCTAGCAAAGTCTCCATGGTTACAGCCACTGAGTGGTAAAAGTGACAGTTGAACATGGAGATTAGCTGCATTAGTTTGAATCATAGGCTTTAATAGTGTCTAAATTGTAAAATTAATTACTTTTGAAAAAGGTGAAGAGATGTTTTTTTTTAATTGACTGTACCAACAGATTTGAAAAGCAGTCAGAGATATATTTTTACAGATATCTGCGACTGCCAAAGAAAAGAGAAGTAAATGTGTCGCTGCATTATGAAGGAACTGGAACCTAGGCACACAAACCTGGTGTTGCAGTTCACATTTAGTGTCAGGTAATATTAATTTATGCTGTTTTTTTTGGATGATGAAATGATACCTTATTGCGTTCTGGAAGCCTGTCAGATAAGTTTGTCTATTATTTTGGTGTAGTTACAGCTGACAGTAATTATTTCAGTTCCAACAATAAATAACAATAAAACAATACGGAACATTTACGATCACCCCTCATTGTCCTTTTAACGTCCAGTCAGACGCTACAGTGTTGTATGGCTAATGTTACTTCTCACTAAAGCTCTTAGCATTAGCATCTTTTATTTAGCCACATGTACCATAACTCAAATGACCTAAAACTAATTTAAACTAACTGAAACTGAGGCTAATCCCCTTTTCCAAATCCATCCGTTCGTATGGATTGTCAAGTCCAATTACCCTTAATTGATCTGATAATCCACATTTTCCCCGGTCTCGCTGATACATTTGACCATATTTTTGCCACTCAGGGGGACGTAGCCCCGGACAGCAGTGACGGTACCCTCTATTGTACCACTATTGTACCACTCTCCAGCCCTTCGCGAACAAACTGCCTTCTGCTACAGCCAAATACTTCAATTTTTGACTCATCAGTCCAGAGAACCTGCTGCCATTTTTCTGCACCCCAGTTCTATGTTGTTGTCCATAGTTGAGTCACTTGGCTTTCCATGTCAGAGTTACGGCATCTTATGTTCGTTATGGTTGCAACTCTTCCATGAGACCACTTCTGGCCAGACAGTAGATGGGTGTACCTGAGTCCCACTGGTTTCTGCCAGTTCTGAGCTGATGGCTCTGCCAGACATCTTCCAATTTCAAAGTGAAATAAGCTTGATGTGTTTTTCATCTCCTGCACCAGTTTCGTTGGCCGACCACTGCGTCTACGACCCTATAAAATCTCTTTGTGCGAGTGCACCCATAAGGATTGATGTTGGTTTGAAAGCAAAGGGTAGTAACACCAGATATGGATGTGACTTGTATTTTTCTTTTGTTCACTCACTTTGAATTTCGTAAACTGATAAAAAATAATTTTATTATTATCATTATTTATATAATTGAAAGCATCTTAGTTTACAGCATTTTTTTCCACAGCTGCCTAAAAGTTTTGCACTGTACTATATATACATATATATTCTTTGCTAGTTACAAAAAAATAGCCAAATACTGCAAAATAAGAAGAGTTTCTTATATCTTTTATCACTATAAACAAAAAAGTAGCATGCATACATTTTTCACATCGTACTACATAAATGGCTGCTCAGAAAAATAATCTTTCTTTCCCTATTTGTAGTTTTATACAGTGTTTCTGCACTGTTTTTTTTCCTGCTGCTGCTCTAAAGACATACAATGTGTATGGCGATTGATATGCCCTAACAGAGGTCACAATTTGCATGAGAATTAACAGCTAGTAAATTAAATTGATATTCAGTGCACATCTCCATTGAATCCTTCAGACCTTTGTTCCCCTGCCTGGCAGAGCCCATGTTCAGCCCCTAGCTAGTCAGAAACATCTGTGCAGTTAATAATTTGATAAACAGCTTACACAAATGCTAAATTATCTTCTCCATCCCCTCCCCTTTTCTTCCTCCCCTTGTGCGAGACTTGGAACAGTTGGCTCACCTCTCCGCGGTGTTGGCTTTATCTGTCTTTTGTGGCTGCTCTTCCACAGCTCTGCCTCTCCCTACAGTCCTTTCACTGTCACTTAGATGCTGAAGCGGTGTTTTGGGGTTAATGCAAATCCTCATCTATGGAAAAAAAAAAAGGGCGTATTGTGGCAAGTTTAAAATTAACTTTGTCTGAACATTTGTTATTCATTCGCAGTTGCACCCGGATAGCATTTACAAAACTGGAGGAGAAGGACGGTGACATTTATCAACACATTTTAACATTTACTCCGCTATTGTGCGGCCATTCAGTTAAAGCCTATTGTTTGGCAGAGAACTCATGTGACTCCCTTTGAAATTGCAAATTAAGGCCTGACATATTTTTCCCAGAGAGCATTCTACATCAGAGTGCAAAAGCTTTCAAGTTCCACGTGTTAATTCAATGGTCACTTGTTTCTGTAATTGGCTGATAACACTAGCGAAAGAGATTTGACCGGGCTTTTATAATCGTTTCAGAAAGTAGGCACTTGTAGTTGGCACAGGTATAGCTGGATTTTCACAAAGTTATATTAAAAAAGATTAAATGTGTCCAGGCGATGATATTAGTAGTATCCGTTCAAAACCATGTCAGATTAAATTTTAAAAGGGAGACAAATATTACAGTCAAATTTTTTATGCGCTTGTGCGTGTGCGCCTGAGCCCGCGTGCGATTTATTTGTGTGTCCATATTTTGTGAGTGCGTTTTTGTCTATGAGAGGACAGCAATTAGTTAAGTGCTATCAAGTGGATGAAAAGCTGCAACAAATCCCCTTTATAATTTCATGGAAAAGAAAGCTGACAAACTAGAATTGGACGGGTGGGAGCTAGTTTCCAATGCTTGCCTTTTCAGTTGCAACTTACACTAAACTGCGCGAGGTTAAGCTGTTTTATGAATTTTCAGGTCTGTTTTGTCGATACTGTCTCCTCTGTTACTGACTTTGAGCGAAGAGGTCAGATTCACCATGATGCTGCACTTGTTGTTTATTTGAATAAACATCAGTGCAGTCTCGAGTGCTGTCTGAGAGCACAATGCTCCAGTGTGGCTTGGAACAAAGACCCACAGGTCTAATGACAATGGCTCGTTGTTAGCACATGCTCGCCTTGCGGTGTTGCAGTTTGCAGAATCATTCTCCATTTTGTGGGTATCTGTTATTATTTGCTTTGGGCATCCGCCAGCGGTTTCATCCAGACTGTTGCCAATCACTCTCGCATTCTTGTGGTCGATGTGTAGATCTTGTCAGCGGGCGACAGAGACAGGAAGGAGAGGATCATCTCTTGGTTTGACAAGAGTCTTTGAGCCCGGAGTTTGACCGACAGCTGATAGGAGGGGCGGTGTGGCGCACAACAGCAAATAATGGCAGCGTGCGGCTGTCAGATGATGGCATTCATGTGTACTGGGTCAGGTCTCTGACAGCCAGGGCGTGATGTTTGCTCCTGTAGTGGGTCTGGTCTGTAACAGTGATCTACAGTCTTGTTTAGACAATACCCCTTCACCTCAATGTTTACCAGCCAGGCGGTAGTGAATCAGCTGATGAATTAAAGGGTGGTTTGTTTTTGACTTTGTCTCACAGTCTCTCAGTATATTTAATATATGTTACTTTTCTTTTTTGTATGCATTATGCAACAGAATTTTATTCAGATTTAATTCTAATCAGAATTTGTGTCTGGTAACACATGACTTGGATTTCATAATGGGACATTTTTCAACCAATCCAGAGAAAAGAAATTACCTCTACACACAAGATAGATGGTCATAAAACCAATTCGAGCCATCACATTGTAAATTAGATCAATTCCAAGATTCTCAGATGACGTGTACGACTAAGTTGCTGTTAGCCTTGTGTCCATTGCCACATAAAGACTACCCAAAGACCACCCAGCGGAACAACTCCAGACCAAATTTCTCAGAAACTTTGTGGGCATGGCTTATAAAATATAGTTGTTGTCATTGTTTTGTTTTTCTAAACTGAACCTTGCAAGCCTGGAAGCCAGCACAAAGCTTTAGAAGTTTTAGTGGGTCTGGTTGCTCTAGAATTCATGATGCCTAGCTTGATTCTTCATGCCTAGCCTAGATTACCTCTCAAAAGAAGAGTAGTAGCGACCTCGTCATGCAAGCCACACCATCAAAATGGCTGCCGTCAGAGAAGCGAGATGTTTAGCGACCCATAAAGGTTGCAAAGATATTGATAGGGAAATAAAGTTATATAAATAGTATATAATAAAGGATGAATAGTTAATAGTGATTAAGGCATTTGTCTAGAAGCAAACAAGGGACAGTTCACTGCGCTGACTGAATGTAAGACTATACAAATGCATGCAGACATATTTTTTTGAATAAGAATATCCAAATGGCGTGTTACCAGACTCCGTGTTACCAGAGTGTTGCGTAATTATAATTGCAAAAACTGCAGTTTGACGCCCCATGTTTGTCTTAATATGTCTGCTTTTGTAACTTCCTGTCTTCAGAATCAGTAGTGCAGAGACAAGACAACTTATTAAACGAACACCTCTTCCTACACCCAAAGAGCCAATCCAGTCCTGGATGGCCCATTTGACCCAATCCTCCAGGAGAGGCCCACAGGGCACATGTCACATCCACATTAAGGCATTAGGGAATGCTTTATTTGTTTGCGTGAGGGGCATCCTCTCCTGTCTGTTCTGTGGGTCATAATCAGTTGACACTGCTGTTGGAAGTCATTGCGCTTATGTGGGTTTAGTCTTCCAGGTCAAATTATCCTTCAATTTGAACTGAAATTGGGAATGGCAGAGGCAAGGATCAGCTCGGGCCCAGGCTCTCTCCTCAATATTAAGCCATCACCGTGTTGTAAGGCGAGCTGCTGTAATGAACCCTGTCACCGCTACCACCGCACCAATATCCCCACAACACAGCGTGCATATTGATTGGAGATTGTGAGTGCGAGAACATGCTTGCGTGGCTGTGTGTACGCAGTGCATGTGTGCATGCTCACGGAAGCCCACCTTTTTCTAGCAAGAAGCAAGGGAATCGTCTTACTCTCCGACTGATTAGAAAGCTCATGCATAGGAAATCACGACAGAGACACTGCTCCCCATCTGCCCGCAGTGCAGGTGAAAACAATTTACACATCGCCAGGCTAATGGATACATTCATAGGGAGCGCAGACAGAGGGGAAGAGGGATTGACGGGGAGAGAGGGAGAGAATAACAGAGGGCGAAAAAGAGAGGGGTTGTAATGGGTCCAGGCCAATGCAGGCCAGTGGCCCTGCTCATGCGGCCAAGCCAGATAGCAGTGTATCAGATAACACATAATCACCAGGGTCAGGGACTAATGAATGCGGTCGTGGCCCACCGGAGCAGGCTTTTGCCCGCACTAAAGACACTTGTAAACAATTCGGCTGGGTGAAACATGGCAATAATATGTTGATTCAGCAGGTAATGAGGTTCTCCCTGAATCAATACCCCCAGCTAACCCCTCTCCCAGGTGGGCCAGTGAAGAGCACCGAGCCATGTTGGCGAGCGCACACCTCTGCCGATGACCTTTCCATGGCAGTAAGGACACGAGGCAGTCTGAAGAGGACTATTCTCGTATTGCACAAGGCGCTGAGTGTCAGAACTTTCATTCGCGGCAAGCAAATGAACAGGCAGGCGCTGCATGCTAATGAGCGGCAGGCTATTTTCCACCTTTTTTATCTGCACATTATGCTCTTGACTTTGGAGAAGGTGGGAATTAGGTTGGACCTCAGTGTCAGGCTGCCTGATGGCTCTGCTCAGGAAAAACTGGTAATTGAAGCCGATGGTTGCCGCGGAGGAGGTCTGAATTTGGAAATAAACAGTTTCAAGCACTGCACGTCATTTCTAGAGAGATGACAGGGGGAATGGAAATGAGCTGTCTGGATCTAATGTGCTTTCGCAGCAGGGAAAAAGGGGGCCATCTTTCAGATAACAATTCCACTCATTAGGACTTCAGTGCCGCCGTAATGATGGGAGACCAAGTTGCTAAATTCAGAGAGGACAATTAGGAAATGTTGGCACCCAGACAAACCAAGTAAACAAGGCTGCATTGCTCTGAATCCCACATACACTCTGACTTGAAGCTGTGAGATACATCTAATAGCTTTCACAGGGAGATAAAAAAGAAATAAATGTCGCCCTGCTTGGTAATTCTTGTCATGTAGCAGCTTCTTTATTATTGCTTGGTCATTAGCACAATCGACAAACTAGTTCCCTTGTTATCGGAAAAGTAAGCTGTTAACACCTGATTTGATACTAGTTAAATGGGATCATGCATTTCAGTTTATATACTGCTATACTTGCGTACTACTATTTGGATGAAATAGACATGCAAATTATTTTGTCGTTCATGTTGTTCTGTTAATTACATTATTAAGTATCCGAGCCTATTTGAACATATTTTATGGTCTATCTGTTCTACCATATTTATTAATCTCAGCTGTGAGTAAGCTGTTATGTGAATGGTGGTAATGTATAGATGGACCACATCAGTCATTGGTAACTTGGAGAAGTAATTTTCTTCATTTCTTTCTCTTTTCTTCTTCGTTTCCTTCTGGTATGCTCCTCTGCGCTCTTCTTTTGGCAGATGTGGGCTTTTCACCTTCCCCACACTTGGCCCTGGTCCACGGCGCCCCCTGTAGCTACCACCACCTTCTCAGGCTCTTCAGCGCTCTAGTGTAGCACCGCTATGTTTCCACCCCGTCCCACTGATTTAGGAGCCACTGTCGCTCCCTATTTTAATTTCCGAAGGATTACCGCCAACAATACATTTGCTCTAGAGTTGTGCAAAGTTCCTCCACTCCCCTCCTTCACCACATCCTTTGCTCGTTGCCCAAACAAAGCCGCGAACCCCAAAATGTAACTTATGGACATTTCAAGCGGGATTCCATGAGCTGAATGAAAGTTCGCTCATTAAAACCTTTCAACATGGCCGCCCGCTTGATTTCTCTCTTCTTGCATTAGAGAGGAGAATCTGTTTATGTACTTTCAAATGACGGCAGCAGTTAATCTCTGATGCTTTTTAATGCGTGGCATGTTAAAAAAAACACACACACACACACACACACGGAAAAAACAAAAGAAAACAGCAACCTTCCATGGATGCGGCATGCAACCTTGATGTAGCGGGCAAGACCACAGGGGTTTCTTAGACTCCGATAGCCTTCATGCTCATGAATAAAACAGGGGGTTTAGGGGGCTTCCTGTGCAGCTAATTCACAGCGCCGAGCTTCCAATCTGTTTTTATGGTACTTGGGTGGAACAATTTCTCTTCCCCTGCTTCAGGGCTGCATGCAGCACGGAGAGCGGATTCTCGGGAGCTCGTACAGGGATAGTAATTTGCCATAATCAGTCATTGTGCTCTGGTGAGTTTAGCACAAGCTGAAACACATGATATTTCGTGGCGTTTCTTCAATTTTATGCAAATAAACAAAGCAGCACAGTTTCTAATGTCGCCCTTTGTTGCTGACGGGAAAATATCGGTTAGCGCGTCACCGCCATGACGGATGTTATATAGCTATTAGGTATGAGTGATTTATGCATTGACTAATGTGCGTGTGTTATAAAAATACAGGTGATCTCTTATAACTAATGACAGGTTACATCACCGTGTCTTTTTGAGACTGCACCTCTTGCCGTCTCCCCGCCGCAATTAGCAATGAGGAACGTGGTCCTCTTCCTCGTGAGCCCTGTTTGCAGACTCATTACCAGGCCCTGCTGGTTCCTCCAGCACTGAGAGGAAGTTAAACAAAGCGCCACTCACACACAGCCTCTCCGCCGTGACAACAGGCTCCAGACCCATCGCCAAACGCTGAGAAGTGAAGGGTCTGCGAAAACAAACCACTATGACACCCTTCACTCTTTCTTCCACTCGACCGCACCCTGTCACTTTCCCAGCCAATCACTCGTATCATGAGCTGCGTTATTAAACGAGAAACAGAGCCAACACTTCTCTCCCTCAAATCTTCCGTCCAGTTCATCACGTTGAGCTCTAAAATAATGGCCCCACTTGTTCTCAGCTTCTATTTTGATGTGGAATCGTTATTGCACCTGTTGTTTGTTGCGGCAAGCGGTAAATTGTGACTGTTAATGCCACGAACAAACACGAACGAGCGCCCACAGATACACAGAGGAGGTTGAAAACATGGAATCAGATACATATACATATTGATATATCTGGCGCACACACACACACAGCACAACACAAGAGGCAGAGGGGACCTAATTAAATGCAGACAGTGACTGTGTGGACTGGTGTACAGTGGAGCTGGGCCTCAAGCTGCCACAGCAACAGTTCATCTCGGCCAATTAGATGCTGCATCAAAGCCGGGGCGGCCATAAAGCAATGGGTTCACAGGCGATATTGTTGTGTGCGTGGTCAGCAATCAGCCGCGTCCCCCGCTGAGATCTGCCGCCGCTGAAGCTGCAGAGAGAGTCACCTGACGACACCAAGTACAGCAGAGGCCCGCCTGCCCGCTGTGTGATCTTCTCCTAATGTGTGCACGAAGGAACCGCAGGCCTCGGGAACAGAAGTAATGGGATGTTTTAAAAATATAAATAAATAAATACATATCTGGACACGCAGGCAAGTTTTCTGCTTATTTGGCCCTCCTTCAACTGAAATACGGTTTGATCCTCGCTGTAGCTAAGTGCAATGTCACTGAACTAATGATAAAAAGTAACTACTTCTGCGCAAATAATTAATAACACAAAGCCGCCCCGCTTTTACCTTTTGTTTGCCCGGGTCACGAGCTAGACATAATGATTACCTTGCTGCCATGAAGCTTGACATTCGCATTTTCTGATTCAACAGTCCCAATTTGCATGGTTAATTTTCCCATTGACTTCAGTGAGAAAATTGGCTTAGAAAAATAGAAAGGGGGTTTCATTTTTTATCTGCCACTGCATTAATATTATGCAGCTGTGTATCCTGGGCTCCTGAAGATGAATATTTAACGCAACTAAGGAAGCGAGGGTTTATGGTATCATTTTTGCTGCAGAAGGAAACGCGTTAGCAAACACCTCACTTATTCTCCAGTACTTATATCCCAGTAGTCAGCCCCATCTAATGTAGATACTGTTGATCCTATAAGAGCTGTCGAGACAAGAGAATGACAGCATATGGAGTGTAGTCGAGAGTAAGTCCAATGTTTAACCTGTTGATGGGCACGGATACACTCCCGGTCTGAGACTTATAGCTGCAACAGTCTCTCCGTCTCTCTTCTCAACTCTAAAGCCGCGAGTGAGGCGGGAGTATGCCCAGGATGGGTTTCCCAGGATTAGGAGGGGGTCAGGGATGGAGTGCTGCCACTCTCCCTCTCAGCAGCCGAGCCACAGCTCCCTCATTATACCTGAGGAGTCAAAACATTACCCATGGTGCACCGGGGGCCTCTGGGACGAGCCCACCCCTTGCACTGCGCAGGGCGGGTCAGATCCACTTCCATACCCAAGCATGGATATTTTTTTTTTTTGTGTGTGTTTGTGTGTGATCCTTATTCGCACAAATCGAGATGGAGGTTTGCATTTGGTTGAGAAATAATTTCATGAACGGGAAACATTTGAAACATTTTTTTTTTTTTTTTTAGTGTTTAAACAACTTAAGAGCACTTGAGAGCACTCACTGTCTTCTCTGTCTGCCTCTCCAGCATTCTTCTGTCTGTTGTAGGTCGCAAAGTGTGTTTCACATGGCAAGCAGACCCAGCCCTCATAACACCTAAAGGCATCCATTAACCAATCACATCAATAGGCTTTTGTTCGTTCGTGTATATTTATTTATATATCCCCCCCCACCCTTCAGCAAAATATGCCCGGCATGTTGATTATGGTCCGGCGTTTGAAAAAAGGGCTGCAGTTCTTAGTGAATTAAGGAATGATTAGTGCACAGCGAATCTACTTCATTCTAAATATGTTAATTAACAGTCGGCGCGGTAGTTAAAAGCAATAGTAACCTCACACGAGCTTCACATGTAGCCAGACTCTAAATTGCTTGCCGTGGGTTCCTTTGAAAGGCTATATTTAATTAAATGCCATACAGTAGCCATTTCGGGGCTAATGGAACTTATATTATATGTAAGAGATCTGGTGAGGAGTCACTTAACCGTCCATTACGACTTTCAGTTCTGTGTTGCCGTTTTCTAGACAAAGTGATGGGGATTAAATCAGCGCTCGAGTGCGTGTCAGAGACTTGTAAACTGGGAGATCTGCAAACCAGGGAGATCATCCTTTCTTCCAATGAAATTCCGCGTCCGTTTTCCCTAATGCACATTTATAGTTGCATTTCAAGTCCAAAGTAAGGGGAGAGAGGAACCTTCTGTCAAATCCACACCAATCCAGTATAACTGAGAGGCTCTTTAGGGCCACTAACAGAGCACAGAGCCACCTAGTGTTAGCACTCAACGCACAATAGGCTCACCTCTCGCCACTATCACTGCTAGAAAACACCCTGACACATGGGTTCCAGCACAGGCTGTCACTGCTCGTGCAAAAGCCTAATAGAGAAAGTAAACTGACATTACAGTTTATTGTGCGCAACACGCAGGAAGGTGATTTAAAAGTGTACATAAAAGTCACATCCGTGTTGTAATAGTTTAAAGCACAGGGACAAATAGCCGTCCCATGTCTTTTACACATCCCCGTTTCACGAGGCAGGCCACCCTCACTGAATGTAATTCAGTGTTATTTCATATCTTGGTTAAGGGTGCCCCCATCTGGCCAACAGCTCACCAAAGCGTTCACCGGCTCTGTGGAGCAGGGTCCTCTTGGTGCCTCATCGCTTAGTCTTTGCACTGATTCACATTATGAAGGCTAATTGTTAGATAATTCGGGTTGTGTGCGTGTGTGCGCTAAATTCGAATCGACGCAAGGTGATTCTTAGCGATTTCATGAACGTGACAGCAGTGTGGGATTTTAAGAGAAAATACTTGATGGTTGTTGGTCGTATTTCCTCTCACTCTTTTCTGTCCAACGCCTCCAGGCTCAGGCTCAACAGTTGTTCTGGGGCAGTCTCGGTGGATTGGGTGAAATAAGCGCGCCGGTGTACAGCGGCGTAATTTGCAGCCCTGCCCGGAGGAGCCCATTTTCTTGTGTGTGGTCACTGGGCGCCGGCTGCTGTTCATCAGTATGGAAGTCTATGAGGTGAGGAGAAACTGTAATGATGGACACTGAGCGGCGGGAATCAGCGGCTCAATAAGCCCCCCTAATTGCTTAGCAACAGTGTTCCAGGGTCTCTCATTTGAGATCAAGAGTTTAGTGGACTGAAGACTCCGCTTTGGAGAAATAGAGCTTGTGCCATTCGATAAGACGGCGGAGAAATGGGCTCTATCTTCTACTTCCTCTGTGCCCTCCCTCCCGTTTACCCCCCCTCCCTTCCGACTCCCACCCTCTCCTCTCTCTCTTTCTCTTTCCCGTGCTCTTTCTCCCTCTGTCTCTCTCCCGCCGACCCTCCCTCCCCGGCCCTTCCCTACCAGGATGATTATGTTACCTTTCAACTGCATGATGTATTCAGTTCACTAGATTATTTTCTGTCATCTCAGTTAATTGAATTCTGTCCATCACATATAGATGTTTTCACATTTGCATAAAGGTTAGAGTGGTGAAGAGTGTCAAACTTCAATTTAGACAATGTCACTCAAATAAATATACTGGCCCCTTTCTCTCTCTCCCACCCCCCACCTCCTCCTTTCCTGGCTCTCTCTGGAGGCGGGTATTTACAGATTCTGTCTGAATTTAAATACATCTATATTCCTGGGATGTGCCAGCTCTCATATACATGTAAATATGAATATGAAAATGACCGGATGGCTCTCTGATATGGGGTGCGTGACCATGGGTAGTTAGATGCGAGTGTGAATCTTTTTAATAATCCGCGTGCGGGCACATGCTTGACGATGATGTTGACGTGCGCGTCCACGTGGCCGGCCTCGGGTTTGCGGCACAGGCCGCATGTAGGCATTGGCCGTCCTCTCCACTTCCTCCTACACCCCTACTCGTCGTCAAGTGCCTCCGGCATCCAGCCTACAACTGTCACGTGAAAAATGTAGGCGCTCGGCAGCGGGGCTGAAAATACGACCTACCCGAGTGTAACGCGTAAACAGATGAGCGTAAAACGTTGGAGACACGTGCTTCCTCCATTGAGATTTTAAAGCGGTCCCTGCGTGGCAGGGCGATCTGTTAAGTGGCGACGGCTGACAGAGGGAAACAGAGCATAATAACATGTCACACGAGGAAACATAGCAAAGAAGAGGGCGACGAGCGGACTTCTCTGACAGACGAGAATACCCGGGCCAATTCACATTTAATAAGTGTTTCGGCATATCCAATTATGTTCAGTTTCGAAAATTGATTCGTGTGTCTTTAGCGGCAATTTTCATATTAGCCCCTTTCAAATAAACATCTATTAGGTGTATGTGTCGCATTGGCGGGCGGCGACAGCGCGCAGCCAGGGCTAAAATAAGTCTGTGTCAGTTAGTCGATAAATGGGCGCGCGGAGACGACGGACAGATTAGAGTGCTTATCTCTTTTCATCAACTCTGAATGCCGGCTGAATTGAAGGTCAATATCTGAGGATTCTCCAAGCCGAGCAGGTGTCTGGAGAGTATGGATTGGCTAGTGCTTGCAAGCGCCTCTTTCTGTCTTTGTGGGCAGGCCAGGGCCAATTTCAAATGTGTCACAGCTGCATTTGAGCCAACAGTTACCTGGACAAAACCACAATACATTACACTACATTCCTCTTTATAACACTCCTCCCGCTCTCCCCATTCTTCTCTCCTGGTCTGGATACGACAGTGTGGCGCCTTGTGACACGTGGTGTGAGTTATCAGTGGAGGAAATGTCTGCTGATAGACAAGCGGAGGTGCGTTGCTATTTGTGATAACGTGAAAGACAATTGTGCGCCGGTGTCGTCTGGAAGATTTGCAATCTCTTCTCAGGAGCAGATGCAGCCAAAAGCTCAGTAATGGCGAAAATGTCTTTTTTTTTCTTCTTCTTTTTTTTTTTTTTGACTGTAAATTAGAAAACATAAATATTTGGGGGTGAACGTGTGTCTCTTTTCAACAGAGGCCATCTGTTTACAGACGTTTTCAAGGTTGTTCATTACCGATTGCATCTCTATTTCTCCTTCCAGGGACGCAGTCAAAAAAACACTGTAGATAAAGAACTATTTAAAACTTACTCAGGCAGTGGACAACTCTATCTTTCCTCCCCCCGCCCCCTCCCCTGGTTTGCGATGAATGCAGAGGTTTTTCTTGATGGAAATGGACAGTGAAAGCCTGATAGGCCGTGAACGGGGCAGATGGCGCCCCATCTCTTGCCTCCAGCTCCCGTGTTTGTGTTTGAGTTTAGCGCTCTGTGCAAACTCTAAAATCACACACACGCACGCATAAAAATAAACAGGAGATAAACGTCCGGCACTCGCGCGTGCCACACGTGAGCGTATGCAGAACTAGCGCACGTGTGCGTGCGTGTGTGTGTGGTCGAGGTTGGTTACGAGGCTGTGGAGGTGGCGCTTGTATATTGAAGGGTCTTGTCCAGTGTGTCAGAGGGCCCTTTCGGCTACTCTCTTCTCAGACAAAGCTTTGGTGAAGGGTCTCACTCCAGCAGGACATGGCTGCTGGGGGGGAGAGAGCAGCAGCAGCACTCTAGACCTACTCGCCTGCAGGAGGAGGCTATCTCAGCCACCTAGTCGACTCCTCAGGCTGGCTGACTCCCTCCACCTCCACCACCACCGCCACCGCCGCCACCCACACCCACGGGAAGGCCATATCTGACCTTATCACAGCATGCGCGCAGCTGTCTATCAACACACACCGGCAGAGACCGCGGAAAAGCAACCTTTCACGGAGCGTGTAGGGAAATCGGCAGCACTTAAAAATGTACACAGCCGAGCCAGTGTTGAAACTGGATATTACAGAGTGAGAAAATGGTTTTAGACAATCCTCGGTTCTCACAAAAAAAAGAGTCCTTTCTAACACTGAATACAGTGAATGGAAAATGTGAAGAGGATATTACTTTATTTTTGTACTTTGAATTGAACTGCACAAAAATTTCATATACTTTTGCCGCCCTGAATAAAGAAACAACTCCTGCCGAGTATTACAAGGAAATGAAAGGCTGGCTTTATTTGTGTACGCATCTGTAATGTTATTGTGTCCATTTTTATTCAAGCGGGCGAAGTTGTGAGCTCACCCTTGGCTTTTTTTTTTTTTTTTTTTTTTTTTTTTTTTACATGGTAGTCTTTCGTCTGCTCAACGGGAGAGCCTAGCAAGCTGTAGATAGGTCCTTTCAGATACTTACAAAGGCCGCTTCAGCAGCTTTTTGTTGCTGTAACTACCTCTTTCTTCCTCACATTCCAAATATCTTTGGTTCAGACCTGGTGGCCTTGATGAACAAGGTTCTATGGAATCAATCAACTGCTTCTCTCAGAAGATCTTAACATGGTTTAATGTTGGCCTTGCCACATTGTCCTTTTGAGATATAAACCTCATCCAACTTACGCCTGAGATCCAAGTTTCTTTTCTGCCGGTTCTTTTTGTGTAGAGTGGATTTCAGAGAGGCCTCCGTGTGGGGGGGAGGTGGGGGGGTTAAAAAAAAAACACAACCAGAGAGAGACAAGCAAGGCTGAGGCATATTGTTCTCCCTAATAATGAATGACAGCATACCTCAAGTATTTTTTGTGTTTCAGTCATTCACCACAGTCAAAGAAACATCTTTAAAGCTGTCATTTTTAATTTATATTCAACTTCTTACACAAATAATATGAGTGTCGGATGAGCACATGGCTATGTATGAAGCCCATGCATTTCTCCCATCATTATGCGTTTGGGTTTGATAGTAATTCACTAAAACAAACGTTCACTTTCCGATATCCTTGTTACATTACCAATGTGTATGTTACCACCAGTGCTTTGGTGTAACAAAAACATGAATAAAATGTGAAGTGACAGGCTGTAAAAGTGTTTTTTTTTGTGAATATTACAGAATATACCTGTAAATGTCTTCTTTTTTTTTTCTTTTTGTTTTGTCACAGCAGAAAAGAGCTGGTCGTGAAACAGACAGCTATTCACGGTGGACATATGTGCGAGGCACCGTCAGCGTCTACAAGCTCTCCCAGCTTCAGTAAAACATCAACATCTGCCTTCCGCTTTTATTGCCCGCAACATATGTCCCTTCTTTGGCGACAAAGCTGGCTAAGGCTCTCATGCTGTTCCCGTCCCCTAGTCCAAACATACATCTTTAGATACCTGTCAGCCTTTATTATTCCGTCCTCTGTCGCTGCAGATAAGGGAAGTTAAAGTTTAATGAAATGCAGGCCCGCTCCGGAGGCCCGGCTTTTATAATTTGTCACAGGCTGTGTGCTGGGAGCCCACTTCTATGTAAACACGGAGGCAGTGGTCACGGCCATTACTTCTAAATGACGGAACATGGACGAAGTGGCAGAGATGTCACTCCCGCGCCGAGCCATTTCCCCCGTTCTCCCAAGCTGGAGACATCCAAATCTGAAAAACACAAACTCTAATAGAGCCCGCGGTAATGTTTTCGCAGCAAATTATGTACAGAGGCCGTATCCAAATGCTGTCATTTCCCGTCTGTGTTTCCACATAAAAATTGAATAGCCGGCATGGTTCTCGGGCTGTGTGTCCTGGGCAGCCTCGAATGCAAGAAAATATTGGCTGCGGTAGCATAACCACCTAGCAGCCTTTGCTTACCATAAGCAACATATTGCATTTAAAGCCTGGGGTATAAGAGACAACCTGTCTCACACTGTAGGGCCACAGCACTACTTACACTGTGTCCTTTAATATAACCCTAATGACAAATGAAGATAGGCCTGGGATGCCTGCAGCTACACTGGTCAAGGAGCTCCGATGCTCTTTATATCACAGGACTGAAGAGTCTCAGCTAACTGCCTTGAAGTCTTTATGAGCAGCAGCCTTTTTTTCTGCCCTGTTAAGGTTTGATAAAGAAAAATTACCAGCGTGAATGGCTACTACGCGCCATTATCTGTTATTAACGTGGTCTCCATCTCTCATTAGAAACCGCGTCGTTCCTTCGTTTAGCCGCAGACAATGAGCAGCGCAGTGTGATGTACGAGAGGAGGACCATCCCTCTTCACGGGTTTGTTCTGCACTAGACGGAACTCTAGGAAACAGCTTATTCTGCCACTTCAATTCTGAGCTCCATTTTTATCCAGGACTGCAGTCTGGCTGAGAGCAGAGGTCCACACGCGGACAGAGCGCGCGCGCGTACAAAACGCGCACTCCGCCAGCAGTTGATGTCTTAATACAGGCGGGATCTAATTTAGCCGATCCTCTGACATTTATCCTTTAGGTAAACTCTAGCCCTCCCCTTTCAGTCCCGGTGGCGCCCGAGCCAACAAAACTGCGCAGGCACATTTTAGAGCACCCGCTCCACACCTCAAAGTGCCCTCAGGGACACTCGGCGTCTCCTCTCCGGATTCTCGCGGAATACTCCACGTTCGGTGTTATTCCTCGGGCCCCCGTGTGATCAGGCACAGGAAGTTAACCGAGAGTGCACCCTTGATGAAAAGAGGGGGGCTTTTATTTATTCTCAGCTGCAGCCATTTTCAGGTGGTGCAGGAGCTGTCGGTCAGCAGTGCACAACAACATACTTGTGGCAAGGCACACCAACAAAGCTGTTGAACAGACATGCGCAAACATACTCAGAGGTGGGCTGTGTGTGTGTGTGTGTGTGTGTGTGTGTGTGTGTGTGGACTGGTCAGGGCTATAATCAGTAGCTCTGTGACGAGGAAGGGAGGTGGCGGCTGGCGGGAGGGACAGAGGGACAGGCGCGATAACAGATTGAGCGACTCTGATAAACTCTCCTCTAATGGCTCTGCCTGTCCCTCTCCCCCTGTTTCGACGGCACCTATTTAGTGGACTCTTTCACTGGCGGCGGATTAGAAACCTGGATAAGGAGAAGCAAACACTGGCAGCTTCTCTG
Source organism: Mugil cephalus (assembly GCF_022458985.1). Classification (NCBI taxonomy): domain Eukaryota; kingdom Metazoa; phylum Chordata; class Actinopteri; order Mugiliformes; family Mugilidae; genus Mugil; species Mugil cephalus. The sequence continues at coordinate 7,333,678 of NC_061786.1, read as the reverse complement.
AGTAAGCAACAGAGAGGGAAGCAGGGGAAGATAGAGAGAATGAGGGAGAGAGATGGGAGGAGGAGAGACATGAGGAGAATGAAGGACAGAGGGAGCGAGGCGGAGTGGGAAGGGAGCCGGAGAGGATATTCAAGGAGTGGCACTTACGCGTAGCCATCCATCGTTTCCCCCCTCGCACAAACACACACACACACACACATACACACACCAGCCCCCTTATAGCCTCCTGCTTTATTTTTGCTTCCTCTGCCCTTGACAATGCAGTAACTGCTTATGGAGCGCCGGAGCTGCTCTTTGAGCCCGAAGTCGATGATGGGTTCAAGTGGCGGGTTGCAGGAGGTGTCAAACACGGCCTAATTCTGTGTGGTTAACGGCTAGGCGTGACACATGCAGGACAGTGTAAACATGGATTAGGTTGATGTCTCAATCGCAGCATGGCAGGCTGACAGACAGGCTGCCGACAGCGGCAGCGACACCTGCTCCAAGTTCACACAAGGGTCCACAGGATACATGTAGCGTCCCCGACAGGAGCATGAAATCAGTGCTTTTCATTCTTTATCTGGGTTTAAGAAACAATAACCGTCTGGAACATCTGTGGCGTCCATTCATTTACCTTTTTGATGACTGGTGGCGAGATTTAAGACCTTTAGAGCAAGTCGTTCTGTACACTGAAAAAAAAAAAGATAGAAAGCCTGAGGACCATACTGAACAAATGAGGCGTGGTTGTGAGTTTTGTGAGTCTGTTACAATTACTTCCCAGTTGATAAAATTCATCCTTTTATTGAGAGTGTACAGGAAAAAAAAAAACAAAAACAAAAAAACATCACATCGTTCACAAAGCATAAGTCCTTAAGCACAATTCCATACGTTACTTCAGCATTTTATGTTACTTCCTATGTACTCAGAGGGAAATATTGTACTTTTTACTCTAATAATAATAAAATTTATCTGACAGGTATAGTTCTCAGTGGTTTAGGATTAAAAGGAAAAACAATCATGTGTAATGAAAAATACAATTAACTGTTACAGTAAATTATATGTAAATATACCACATAATAAATTAATTAACTCTACCTCAGATAGCTACAATATAAATTCTCCTTACACATTAACACTCCATTCTGTGTGCTGTAAATACATCTACTCTTATACTGTAATAAGATAGTAGGAGCCGTGCAATGTAGGACCTTGACTTTTACAGAAGGGTATTTTTACCTTTACATCAATGAGAGATCCCAGTGTTCGTCAGTCGTCCGTCACAGTGGGTTCATAAGATAATTCTTACTTAAGATTTCAACTTCTTTTCAGTTTTTAAAATTAGTAGTTAAAGTAGCGTTCGCATTGCATATTTCCCACACGTTGAAAAGATATTTTTAGGGTCTGGGGTTTGGGGAAGGAAATATTAGCCACTCATTTGACACAAACACCAATTCCAAAGACTCCACACTGATGCACCATTCTAGCAGACTTTTCAGTCCGTCGCCACTTACAGTTTAATTTCCACACAGAATATTGAAAAGAAAATTTAAATCACAGCAATCCATGTGTCTAAGGAGTAAAATACTGACTGTAGAAATATGGATTGGGCCACAACTATCTGCACATGGCTCTAAACAAAGTGCTGAATTAACAGTGACTTTTCAGTATTCAGCAGTGACCAAAATGTGACCTGACAGAGCGTCAGTGAAAAACTAGAATTTTATTTAGCGAGATGCTTTATTGAATATGGACGGGTGGAACCCAATACTATTCAACTGAGAGGAGGCTCAAAATAAAGTGGGATAATGCAACCGTGCAAAATGAAAAGCAAATAATTATATCCAGCTTTAAAGCCTCTATTAGTGCAATTCTGCACAGACAAATGGAAAATTGCACACTTAGTAATTTGTCCATTTGATTATGACTGCTGAGTATGTGCGATTAAAAAAGTGTAATTATATCTACTCTATTGCCTTCATGCCCAGAACTAGGCCCACATATCTGTCAACTGTATGACTGCGGTGTCAGTATGATTGACTGGACACAACACCATGTACTGCAGAAAATTAATAGGACGCCCTATTTTCTAAATTGATCCATGAAAAGGATTCACCCCTCTGCGCTGGAAGTTCAAACTACACACGGCGTTCACAGTGCTGCCGGGGTTAACCTATTAAAAAGACAACTATTGACTTACAACACAGTGTTTCCTTTCAGAATCTGAAGCGACAAAGCGCCACTTTAGAGAGCGGCAAAAAATAAAAAAACTAAACAAAACAAAAAAACACTATGATTACTGTAATTCTGCCGCACCGTCAAAGAAGAAATGCCACAAATTGGTACACCGGCGGTTATTATGTTGAGCAGCATCCCAGTCGACGGGGTCGTCTTCCTCCGCACGCAAGGCGACGTCACACTTCTAAGGGCCAGTGAGCGGCTTCTCTCAGCCTCACGCTCTGGTGTCAAGTGCTGCAAACAATATGCACTCACAGCAAGCACCGCTCGACTCAGGAGACGACACGCTCCAACGGCTGCGCCGTCGCCACAACTATTCGTGATTGACAAAGGCCCGTGTAACTCTCCATTGACTTTACCTCACAATCCGGTATCTCCGTACATCTCTCGGCGCGAGAGCAAACAAACGAGCAGTAAATAACCCGCTCCCTCGTTTCCCCCGCAGGCCGTCAATCAGATGGACAAGTGTACACTACGCTGTGTTAGAGAGCTCAGAGCTGAACTAATCCAGTAAATACAACAAAAGCCCCGACTGGAGAAAAATCCTGTGTGAAGATCCAGTCTCAAACCACAGGAGAAAATCTGGGAACACAGAAATGTAATGACTCCAAAGCAGCCATGAAGTGTGAAATCCCACATTTTCCCAGGAACAGCTGAGCCATCGTGCCGCTGGTGACATTTGTTGCGTTGACAGATAATCACATTTATTGATTCACTGAGTAGAGTTATTAGCTAGTTAACAAGTCTCTCAGAGTAATATCCGCCATTATGGTGGAAAGCCGCGTTGAAAAGAATGTCACTTGAAATTCATAATAGCCAAATGAATGTGTCGGGTGCTCAAGTCTTTCAGTGGCTGTCTTTTTCCATGATCACACTCATCATACCAGTGCATTACACTGAACAAAAGAGCTAAAGACTAATTATTGAAAGATGCACACCAAATAGTGAGCTAGCTAAATATTGTCAACTCTAGCCAAATTCCCAATCTGCCTCTATTAATTAAGCCATTTAATCATCCACCAACACTAATTGCGTAATTAAATCACTGCCTCCTGGGTGCTACTGATGTGCAGTGGGTAATCTGGCGCAAAAATACCACTCATCAACAATGTGGGCTGGTTGATAATGGTAATGGACAGCTAGGACCAATAGCGACTCAGTGAGGACACTCACTATGTAATAGGTTGTGGTCAGTTTTCCATCATACAACTGTGTGGAATTATGGGAAATGTCATCCTGACTTGGAGCTACTACTCATGCTAAAGAAGCTCATTGAATTAATATACAATTAATCGTGACAATAAAGAAATGTGCTCGTACTGCCTTTCAGTTGCCGTAAAAACAGATTTAAATTAGCTATTTTCTTTATTTTTAATCTTTTTTTTATATTGTACTTTATACAGTACTGTGTTCAGTACAATCTACATGTGATAGGATTCACGCGAGCACATGTAAAAGACAGGTGTAATATTTCTGAAATGTATTTCTTACATCACAATGTGTGTCTGTGTCATCCCCTCAATTACACGATGGGATTTGCATCAAATTTGAAACAACAAAATTAAAAAAAAAGCAATCAAAATTCCTTAAAAAAAATCCAGCTCTCTGTGCACGTCCGACAACCGGCTGCAGCCCTCCAATTTAGCACAATTGCGGTCAGTCGACATGAGTGCGACCGGCACAGACACCTTGTGCGTTGGCCCGACAATGCCTGCTCGCCTCAGCACAAGACTCCGCGGCTCCAGCCAAGTGTTTAAATTCCTGAAGAGCCTCCAGAAGAAATTAGTATGTAATGGCCACACTCTGCAAGAAGAAAGACCCATTATGGCTTTCCACCGACTGTACTTGGCTTTCATTTGTGAGCTAAATGGATGCGCGTGAAGGTGAGAGTTCACTAGCCATTCAAGTATTTGGCTTTAACTGGCTCCAGCACTCTTGCTTTAATTCAAGCAGAAGGACAAGTATGAATAATCGCTCTGGATAAGACTCATCGTGACCGGCAGCATGAGTCCCCCCCCCCACCCATCCGCTCTCCACCACCACCACCACCACCACCAATTTCCCACCCTCAAAATGGCTGCTGAAGCTTAATGACAAAATACCATTTACATCATGCCTTTTAATTTGCAATTTGCCAGCTTTTGTTGCTGCTATCTGATTTTGGTTTGTTAGCTGCACACTGTATTATTTTGATGCAAATTTCCTCCCAGCTCATCTCAACTGGTTCTAATTTCACGTTTGTTTATCAGAGCTGGGGAAAATAGCTAGGGAGAAATGTGTAACTCTAATCAATGTAAAATAGAACACAAAGTATCCAATGATTACGAAGCCACGGAGGCTGGCAGACTGCGCAGAGAATTGAGGCTGCAGGATGCAATAACCCATGTGGCATGATGGAGACAAAGGGACCACACCCAAGCTGTGGGGATGAGTTGTGTAAAAAAAAAAAAAAAAAAAAAAAATTGAGGTTATGAAGAGAAATGTCTGTTGTTGGGCACAGAGCAAAGGAGCGACTGCTTTATTCAAATCCACAGAAGTGTACGGCCAAAACTGCTAATACGAGGCCCCGAGGGGGTTCGTCTCATGTAATATATGCACAGGCTAATTTATTACACCAGGACTAATTTCCATTGCTTGTGCTTGGAGTTGCCTTGCTAATTATGGAATGTTTTTTTCTTTTAACTGCTTTTTTTTCCTTGCCGATTCATAATTGCACATCCACATTCAGGGGCAGCGTCTTTGCAAATGAGATGAGGCCTTGCCATTTGGCATTCACGGCCCCCCACACCCAGGTGAGCCCACAGCCCACACAGGGCACAGGCAAGGCTCCATTTCCTTCCAAAAACCACCCACCCTCCCAATCACCAATGCGTTGGATCTTTGATGGGCTCTGCCCCCAGAACTGCTATGACCATCTCAGAAATATCAGATAGGCTGGTGTGTAATTAGACTTGGGACTTTAATTAGGAAAAGTTAACTGTTAGATGAAAGCTGTCACATCTGTGATACGTACTGCTGGTTCAGTGGATGGATCCCAGGGGGGTCTGCATCAAAAGGCCCTTCCCTGCTGAGCAGGCCCACTCTAGCATGTTCTCATGCGCCAAATCAGGCTGTCTGAGTGGCAGTGGATGTGAGGGGATGGAAAAACAGAGGCACGGACACAAGTTAACTGCAAAGGGGAGACGGAGAGGAGGACGAAGGAGGAAAGGGAAAGGGTGGAAAAAGAGAAGAGGGAGTGAGAAGAAAGAGAAAATAGCGCAGAGCGCTCGGCCACTGTTTGTGTGTGTGTCTCGTTAAAAGGAGAACGCGGCACAGACACAAAGGGATCTGAGGGAAAACAATGTCGCTTAACAAGACATCACTGGCTCATCATTAGCAATTTGTTGTGGGCATAATTTTCCCCTGCCCCTTGCATAATAGGTGCCCTGGGATATTGCCGACGCTTTTGTGTGCCCTCATTTGGCTATTTATTTACTTGGCTCAAGTCACAAAAGAGATCTGGCCACCTCAAGCGAGAGCCAACATCACACTGTTATGACTCCACATCACAGCCCTATTAAGATGGAGCTCCTTTAATTGACTCCCCCAGCTCATCGCCCGACCTGGTGCCTTTCGCTGATCCCACCCAACCAATAAGAGGCCACGTCTCATGGGGCAAAGCTTAAAGCTACGCGATGTTCATGTTCAACTTGTTTTGGCCGGCGGCAAACGGCCGCGCCGTTGGGTGCACTTGTTTGTTTGTTTGTTTTTTAGCGCGGCGCGCCTTTAGTTAAGGCGCCAAAGGAACAGGCAGGAGTGATTCATCTGTGTTTTGACTGAGCAGATCTCTACCGTCTTGTCGCTCCCCGCACTGGGGGGGGGGGGGGGGGGGGGGGGGGGGGGGGGGGGGGGGGGGGGGGGGGGGGGACTACAGCTGCAAACAGCTATAGCAGTGTTAAATATGGTGAAACGGCTTGACGGATATCACTGCCATTAATCACAAAAGCGGGGAGAGAGAAAGCCTTATAATTTCATTGTGTGCGTTTCCTGTTTACCCATCCCCACAGATGGTACTGCCACCGCTCCACAGAGGAGCTCTCACACTGTTGTTCCGTCGCCTCCGCTTTCTGTGGCCCTTTGTGACAGTATAGACATTGAGCTGTCATTTACATTCAGCAGACACATACACTGGGGACGGATGGATAGTCAAAAGGATGGATGACCCGAGTCATGGCAACAACGTCGCTATTTGGAAAAACAAAAAGCATTTTTTATTTTTTTTTCTGGAAATGGAAAGAAATTGATGATGCTCGGCATAATGATGCGCGCACGCTCTCCAAGCGCCCCCTGACTTCCTGTGACTTGCCCCTTTTTCCACCCATCGCTCTCTTTGAATGACAGCATTCACATTAGTGTAACTGTAAAACGATTGTATCTGTTGTTCAGGAAATGAAAATGAAGTATTTGACCTTTGTATCTTACAAGTGGCTTAGTGTTACGCTGTAGTGGCCTTCAAGCCGATGGCGCAGCAGCATCCTTTCATGCCGCCACACGCTCCTTATTTTTTTTCGTAATTGTTAAATCTTCATATCAAGTCTAAACAGCTTTAATGTATTCTGTTCATGACATAGCTGGAATTTGCATGAATTTATCAGGCTTAAAGCCCGGCTGCGTGTTCTTAGTCCTTCCTTGCATGAAGTGTTTTAAACGTGCGCCCAAACACACAGCAGCAGCCCCCCCCCCCCCCCCCCCCCCCCCCCCCCACGCCTGCCACTTTGACATAAAACTGTGCTTTGGCAAGGCCAAATGAGAAGATAGTGAAATCGATTTCCACATTGTATTTCACACCCTTTCATCAGGCCCGGCCCTCGTGGATGGAACGCTTGTGATTTCAAAAGCACTTAACATACGCCAGCCCCTTTTGTTCAAGAAGCAAACTACTTCTGAGGAGACATCAATGCAAATAAAACCAACTAGCAGAGCGAAGGGAAACTCGAGCTGAAGAACAACCAAATTACCCGTAGTTAATACGTCTTCATTACAATTTCTCTCCCTTCCTCTGTCTCCCTCTCTCTCCAGTATACCAAAGATTCTCAGCGCTAATGATTTTCTGGGTATTAAAGAGACACCCACTGCTGTCACTCTGGATATGAAACAAGAAAACAGATTATTGTCGAGATCACCCACTGTGAACACCCAAATGATACTTAAAATATAATGACGTTCTTAACCACACTCATTAACGGCACAGTGCAGGAAAGAACAATACTCCTCCACGAAAGCCAAACAGATTTGAAATTAGAGTGTAAAGCGGAGAGGCAAGCGGTTGGGAAAAACACAGAGGACGGCAACAAAGCAGGGCGTGCATTTGATATTCCGTCCCCCACGCGCGCAGGATTTGCGCGCCAGCAGCGGTTTGCAGTTGCTGAACATTTGGCCGCGCTTGCCGGTGCAAACTCCGCACCTTCTGTATTTTTTTACTCATAGTTGAGACATGAAAGGCGTCCACTGGAAAAGTAATCCCCCCGCCCCAAACAAATGGCGACTATCTGCACGGTCTGTGTGTTGTCGATGCCAAGCGCATTAAATCATAACGATAATCACTGTTCCTCACTTCAAACATCTTCCGTATATGTACTGTATATTAATATACATCTGTTATGTTTTTCCAGACGAAGTAATTGGCAGCCTGGCTGGTATTTTTTTGTGTGTGTGTCGGTGTGTGTGTTTGGGATTGCATGTACCAGCCTTGTTTTCATTTATACTTGCCTAATTTAAAACTGTATGCTTAGAGCTCACGGCTTGACAGGAAGTCCATTTCAACGAGTCGCCAATGAATAACCAAGGCCTGATTTCCACTACATAGGAGAGCGATTCAAATGACGGCCTATAAACAGACAGGAAAGGAAGTCCAATGTTCCATAACTCAGCCCTTGTCACGCCGTACTTTACTGAATAGGACAACCGGGGACACAGTGGGATTGTTCGGTTCTCGCCAAGCCAAAACGATTCTTTGTCAGTCGGGCATAAATAACATAGTGTTGATTGTTCTGTCAAAGTTAATCTGACAGCTCGGGGAAGCAGTCATTTATCTAATGACAGAGTTTCTATGACGACAATCGATCCCTCCTGCAGCCTGGGATGTGTGTGTGTGTGTGTGTGTGTGTGTGCTGGTGGTAAGAAAGGGTGCCAAACGTTTGCCATCGGCTGTGAACACAGTGAAGCACATTCAGGAACAGGGGACAGAGATGCCTTGTGGCGATGCGCAGCTTTTGTCCATAAAGGTATTGCTTAAAAAAAAATGTCAAGCTGCCACAAAGTTCCTGGATTCGGCAGAATGTCGCAGTATTTGACATTTTTTTGCGAAGCAGTTAATAACTCCGAGACATTTTTGGAATAACATCTCAGACTGCGATGTGTCTGGAATCCACACGGGAAGTTTACCTGTTACACTGGGATACAGTTTATTATCCAGGGCTACAGTGTGTGAAGGAATTATCACTAATTAACTTTAATTCAAGTGAAGAATTTTTATTTTTTTTGCTGCCACAACATTGTCTTCATTGTCACAACTATCAGTGCAATTTGCGATTTTAAAGCAGGTGGCTCTATTAAGGCTCTCTCTGAAATATGGCCCATAGTTTTTTTAATCTATTTATATTTATTTATTTTATTTTTTTAATTTTTGACCACAAATGTACATTTCTTTAAATACACATTAACATGAATCTAACATATTTCAGTAAAGGGATAAAGGATAGCTTAATACTGAATGCAAAATGATAATTTTAATGTACATTTTTAAATAGCACTAGGCCGCGTTTAATATAGAACACATGTAGTATGTAGGGGGTCCCTACTTAATGTCCCCATCTGTTTGGGGCCCTTGGCCTGAAAAAAACCCTGGTCTAACCCAAGGAAAATATTACCTGATGAAATAAACCTACTATATATAAGCTCAGAAAGGTAATAAAAACAAAACAGACCTTTAAAATAATTAACTGAATAAAATAAGGCTGTGATAAATTACAACATTCGATAAAGTTCTCAATATCTGTGCTCAGAATTTTCTAGATGATTCGCCTTTTCTGTGATCTAAAGTCAGTCATTTCGTCTATATATTGTGTGTTATGTACATATACACCACCAGGGTGAAATCCTTTTTCCTTTCCCGTGTCCTTTCTGCGTACTTCTCTTTTTTTTTTATTTAAACTCCACTTTTTTTGAGGTCGCTCAAAATTGAATTCCTGCGAACAAGAGAGAAAAGAAAGAAAGAAACAAAATGATTGGTGGCATTTTTCGGCTGCTTAGGAACCTGCTACGCGTGCTGCTGGAGTCAGAATATGCGGGGATAGTTAAAGCAGCTCGCGTTGTATGTTAAGTACTCATCCGCGAAAGGCAATATCTCCACTCCTGGACTCTCCAGAACGCTTAGCTTTCTCTCGGTGAGGTTCGCGTCGCACCGGAAGGGTCGCTGCTGTGGGTGTCGTGACAGTGGCTTTGGGGTTTGTGGTTCTAGAAGAACAAGTGGAGAACGGATCGCGGAAAGGTGTCCTTGGGTGGCTCTGTTGTGAAAGAGCTGCATTTTATACATATCTTCCTGTTTTCCTTTTACCTGTGACCAGGGAAAAGACACACATCTGATGATGGACATCCCTCGTAATAAAAACCCAGTGCTGTAGAGTATCGTCAAATGCATTTTGGTGTTGAAGGAGGTCGAATGACACAGCAAAAATGGGTGGTATCTATCAGTGGAGAAATTAAAATACTGACAGCAGTCTGGTTGCATCTGCTTAGCTGTCTCAACATCCTATTACTCGGAGGTATATCCTACCAATCATCCATTTAAATTCGAGAATTGCGCCGGTGCCAGCTTGTTCCTCCTCCTTGTGAAATAAGAAAATTAAGAAAGACCTGCTATCTGCATTTAGCTAATGTCCAAGTGTCCTGATGCCTTGACACAATGTCTCAAACAGGGTAGAAAACGAGGAGGGTTAGAAGAAGAAGGAAAAAAAAAAGACGAAGACAGAACCTTGACAAATATCATCCATAACATTAAAATGCCCCGTATTGTCATTACGGACAGAGAGATTAAATTCATCTCATCAGACGTAAGTATGACAGGTGCCTCAATAGGCTGATGCCAAGCGGCAAGCCAAGAAGATTAGCAGGGCACTGATATCATTATTTCCGCCTATCAGGGATTCAGCAGGGAGGCAATTGTAATTTCTAGGCTTATTAGTCCACACTCGGAGGAAAGAAAGCCCAGTGATAAAGCCGACTGTGACAGTCGGGCATTCCAGCAGCAAGTGCTGTCACTGTGACACTGACCAAATGCCAGTGTGCCTCTGTCCCTGTAATCCTGCCTAATGGAGGTTAACACACAACACAAAGAGGTCCTCATCGATGATCACAACAATCCACACATTTGCATGTTTAAGTTATAAGAGCGGTCACAGAGAAAACAAAAAGTCAGAGGGGTGGTGTTTGTGGGAATGAAGCACGAAGGCTTTTATTGGGTCTGCACCGAGGCGCAGGCACAGGCACACACACACACGCATGCATACACGTGTGCAAGTGTATTTTAAAGTTGCGTGGAGAAGTGGAGCAGCAATCTTGAGGGTGGCAGGCAGGCAGGCAGGCAGGCAGGCAGGCAGGCAGGCAGATCCTCTTGGCAATTCGAGACATCTGCCTCTCCTGCCTGGGCAGCCTGTGCCAACGGCAGCCCCTGGAGAGAGCCCTGTTCCCAGCACACTAAAGCCCAGAAGTGTTTGTCGAGCCTAATAAATATTGCACAGCGCTTCCTCTTAATCTCATTAATGTTTGTGCATGTCTGTTGGTGGCTGTAGATATAAACAAGGGATGAACATTAAGCCCTTAAAAAAAAAAGGGAAGAAAATAAGAAGGCCGTCATCGACTCTGCTGGCCTCCTCCACATATATATAACTTTGGTCCTTTAAGCTACAGAAACACAGAGCACCTGAAAGACTTAAAGCACATAGGCATTACTATCTGCTCCATAACAGCAGAGTTGCCCCCCACCCCACCTCCCCTCCGAGCTCGATTTGTCTCGGTAACTCCAGGCACAGGGGACTGTCATATCTTTTTTCTTTTTTTTTTAACAAGATGAAGATATCTGCGTCCCTATTTGGCAACATGTCTCCTTAATTATGCCTAATTTCTAGACCAAATAGCCGCTTATCACTCCCACTGTCTGTGACAGCTTAATAATCTCTAACCTCAGTGTGGGCGTGTGAAAGGAGCGAGCCGAGGGAGCGTGACCGGGACCTTAATATGATTTGTGTGTTTTGGTGTCATGGTTTAACAGTTTTATAAGCCAACCCGGTGATAAGTATCATGTTATTAGGGAGTTACATATTTGACTTTATTTTCTCAAAGGAAGCCGCATTGTGACCAATTGTATTACAATGATAGCATTAATCAGGGTCTCTTGGGAGGATGAGAGAGGCGATTTGCATTGCGGCGGCTGACAGTTCCTTGCTAATGTGGTCCTGTGCACGCCGGGCAATGTATGCTCAAGAAAAAGGTTATTGGGAGAAAAATAGTAGCAGACTAAATGGTCCCAAGCCCCTCCCTCAAACCATAATCAGTCAACGTGGTAGTATATGCTGACAAATAGCCAAATGGGGCCGGTGATTGCTTTAAAAAATCATTTCCTCTCTCTCTCTCTCTCTTTCTCTCTCTCTCTCTTGATGCATTCCTTCGTTCTCCGCCGCTTCTAGTGTGATTTCGCGTGTGCATGTTTGTGTGTGCGCAACATAAGGAGGGGGTATGGGAATGGAAGTAGAGGTGGGCGAGAGGGCCCTGATGGCCCTGCAATGAAATCTGCCTGAGCTTGCCTCTACCAGCTGCAATTATCATTAAGCCTCCAATGGAACCAGTCCACTCCAGAGACACCTAAAAGCCGCCGTAGACCCACACATAATATTGTATTAAATGGGACCAAAAAAATCAATACACAATGCAAATGAAAAGCAGGGGAGTAGGATCCACTCAGTATGCATATTTCCTGTCAAGTACACTTTCTGACCCGCTGAGCGCCGTTCGTGGCGGAACTCAGTACTTTTGAAAATTACTGATGATCTCTTGTTATGAGCCCCTATCTGGCTGCCTGGCACTATTTGTGATATGCTTGTCTAGCCGCGCGTGCTGAAAACCTGCTCGCTGCCTCGCTGAATTAAAAGAGTTTGTCCATGAACTGAGGAGAATGTGCTGCTTATGTCCTTTTACTACGCGGTAAATGGAAATGTTGATAAATACCTCCTCCCGTGAAGCACTTGTTTTGTGGCGGCTGTGTGCGGCGAACAACGGCACAAGAGAGCTAATTATGAGAAGGATGAGCCGGGGTGAGGAGCAGGGTGGGCAGCTACTTATTTTGCCGTCTTTCTTTCCATTGTGTGGCAATATTATTTCGGAGGGGAGGATGTAAACATTCGTGGCGTATTTGTGCGCGTCGTTGCAGGGTGCAGGCGGCGCATGGAAGACATGCTCAAGCAGGAGGGATGGAAGGCTCTGGATGAATCTGCTCCGTTGGTGCAAACAGATAAGTGCTTATCATACACCTGTAGCCAGGAGGCCATATCTAATATAGCCATGCAATTCCTCCGAGACCACTTCCCAATGGTTGAATTTGCAATCTTAACTGGTAGGGAGACCTCTCCTATTGTGAACAGGACACACGCTAGATTGTCAAGGTATTCTCTCAGAGGCCTTCATTCATACTGCCCTGCAGAATCTATTCTCTCCCTCTCTGTCTCTCCCCCACACGGACGTGGTACAGTTTATGTTAGACGTACTACAGATATTAGATTTCTTGCAGTAAGTCCATTTTAATTGTGTGTGCTTTAATGGTAATATTTTTTCTGTGGTGCATTTTCTTTCTTGTGAAGTTGATCCTATTTGAGCGTTTCGTGGTAAAGAAATGTATTTATTCAAATCAGCAACAGAATAATGGAGCGCATATGTATGTAAATGATTCTAGGTTTTCGAGCTATGACTGTATTTACTGTATACAGCAGATACACCGATCGGCCACATAATTAAAACTGCGTTCCTAATGTTGCGTAAGGGTCTCTTGTGCCACCATAACAGTTGTGAGAGTGGACATGGGCCTTCTGACGGTGTCCTGTGGTGTCTGGCTTTGGGTCCTATGGGTTGAGGGGAGGGGAGTGGCCTCTGTGTGCTTCATATTTTCAGAGTTGTTCCTTATCCTGTAGGGGATGGCTGCTGTCATCAAGGAGAGTCATTGCTGTGTCTGGTCTGGTATAGGTGGGTGGTACATGTCTAAGTAACATCCACATAATGCCAGTTGAATAGTTTTCCAGCGTAACGCTGAATTTTCCCAAGAGGGTCAATGGTATTTACGTCTCCTGACAGTGGTTTTAATGTTACTTTTATATTCACCTGCCCATCTACCACTCCTTTAACTATGTGTGTTATAATTTCAAGCTTTGATTGAGTTATATAAAAATTCAGCGCCATGGAAACCAAAACAGCTTGTACACTTACTTGAAGGTGTTTTGCCACCTGTATTCCTACCATGATCTGGATGACTGAGAACCTTCGCAGAGAAAAACTGTACAGCCTGTTTTGTAACAGGCTGTATTTTGGACATCCTTGGGGATTTACTCGCAGGCTCACACACAAAAACGGTTCAGGAACAACCCAAAGAACATGAAAAACTATTTTTGACCTGGCCTCTAAAAACTGGTGACGTATCTGTGGGATGCACTGGATCAAGCCTGATCCAAAGGATCTGAGGACACCCTCAGAAGACCCATGTCCATCCTCTGATGAGTCACAACGTTTTTGGACGCTCAAGAGACACCAACACAATATTAGGAAGGTGGTCATAATGTTATGCCTGATGAGTGTACACTCAGTGTATCATAACATTTAGTCCCCTGCATGTTCATTTCCTCGTGACAGAACAGAGATGAGCCATTATATAATTAGCCACCAGCTAACCCAAGAACAATGTTAGACTCACTAATGTGGTCCCTCACTGCTTGATTCTCCCTCCTGCTCACTTTCTCATACTTTCCTCTTTTTTTTTTTCAGTTGCACCTCAGCAGTGGAGACCATTTTGTTGAATTTGTTTTAGGTCAATGGTTATGATGTGAACTCATTATAGCAAAGGTCAGAGCCATACATAAATGTATACGAGGGTACCGCGAGCGTTGGCCCGTCTCAGTGAAGGATCTCAGGATACTTAAAGGACCTCGCCCTGGGAAGAGTGAAGGGCAGACCTCACAAGAGGTTCACAGGGGCTGACTGTCTGTCTCAACCAGTCGGCCAATCCCATGTCTCACTTCACTGATTATGCACACTTCCCAGGCCGCACAGGAGATACTCCACAGGGAAAGGAGGAGAAGAAGAAGCGGGGTTTTCTGCGTTGTCGTGTCTAAATAATGATGTTGGAGCCGCGAACAGAGGTGCCCGCTATTCCCCCTGGAGTTCTGGTTCGTGGCCTGTCGCATCTCTGGTTAAGGCTTCCATCTCTAATGGCCAGTGTCAAAGAATACCTTCCGTGGTTGTAATGACAACGGGGGACAGCGGGGGCAATGGAAGAGAGGGGGAATATGTCCGAGCACAGCACTGAGAGATGACTGGAGACACCTAGTGAGGAATCGCAGTATCAGTGTTCCTTACACAGGGTTTCATTCTTCGCGCGAGTTATTGTTCATTCACCCTGTTGCCCCTTAAAGAGTCATATCCTGCCCTGTTTGGCTAAAGAACACTCTCCGTCTGTATGGACCCTGTCACTCCCCTCTTGTTTCGTACAATGGGGGGTTTTAAGCTGCCACACTGGATGTGTAAAAACCCTTCCCTCTATGATGGGGCTAGGGCAAGGACCACCAGCATACTTGGCCCCTGTGCCCCATGATGCGCCCAAAACAAAAGTGCATTGAGAGCTCCCCAGTTTTTGTTCCCCCGACCCCGAGGTACCGACACCCACAAGACACTGAACTCACTTCCTGTGCTGCACTTTGCTGTACATTTATTACCCCGTTCTGTCAATAACACGTCCCTCCGGCTCCAAGATGGATGTTTGCTGAATGAGTTAACCTTGTGTATATTTGACAGTAGCTAGTGGTGGTCCGGCTCTTTGAGGCTGACTTGGCACAAAGGGTCTTTTTGTTCTTGATTTTTTGTGTGTTCTTCTTGTTGTCCTTTGTTCCCTGATTTCACGTCTCCTTTCCTTAAAAAAGAAGTACCCTTAAGGGCAGGCTTTTCTATTCAGCATCTTTTTTTATTCCCTTCCCTTTACTACACATTTTTTTTTTTTTTTTTTTTGTATATACCACCACCATTTCTCCTTCCAGTCCCAGCCCCCATTTTCTATCCTTGGCCCAGCCTCTGTGCCCCAGCCTTGCCTGTCCTGCAGCAGATTTAGCTTTTGTTGGCTAGTGTTAATAGGATTAAAATGGGTTACTAGCTCAATCACAGAGAGCTTCAAACCATCCCTAAATGTAAGTATCTCATGGGGGTCGGGGAGCATTGTGGTTCTGTCTTTCCCCCCTCTGGCAGTCCTCCTGATCGGAGGAGAAACCCCAGGCCTGATGGGGGTGGCGAAGGTTTGGCCTCCAGGAAAATCCGCAGGATTATGTCAGCACTCATTACAATGTACACAAAGACCACAGGATCAGTAGGAGCACAAACGGAGCAGTTAAGTCAAATAGGGTGGGCCAGGGGATTCTCCGCTTCCACCCTGACATTGATTAGCCTTTGTGCTCCGCAACTCCCCACATTCGGGCTGCAGCCGCTGGGTTAGCGATAGGCAAAGTCTAAAGTTAGGGCTACGCTAGCTTTTATGCGGTTTTCAATCTTGGTCTGACATTTCCCTTGATAATGGAACCTGTTTCCATCAACTACACTATTTAAACTGATATTACACACAAAGCCAGTGATTCTACAAAACACACAAAAACAAATAAAATCAGTTCAGGCTTGGCAAGGTGGATATTGTGGGAATGGTGCACTGTGCCCAGCGCCCATGCATAATTAGACAGAGGATGAGAATAGTACAGGATCTATTGTGATAATGTGAGGTCACATCACTCTTCAACACCCATGATAATGACCATATCCAATGAAGTTGTATCCATTAGGCGCGCTGAAGTGTCCAGCGCCGCATTCACACAACCCTGAGACTCGCACATACACACGCATTCAACACGCCGCAATTTGCATAGCGCTCGAGCAAAAGTGAAAACAGATAATTAAAATAAATAAAAACCCAGCAAACAGCGAGGCGGGATTAAATGTCCTACTTGTCATTAAAACAGCACAGATGCATCCTGGGTGGAGCACGTGCGTGTCAGTGTCACCCTCCAAGGTTGGAAACATGAGGGGCTGGGCAGCGATTGATGTTTGTGTTCATTTGAATAGGCACTCAGGGGCAGTGTTCCACCCCGCGCTCGGCACACATTTTCCACAGGTGACGATAACACGCTCATCCATTCCCAGACGCATGTACACTCGAAGACAAGACCAGTGTTAAGTTTATGCACACACGCACCATATTCGACCAAGCATCTGCTTTTGTCGATCCGTGCTCGCGCATGTTAGAAAGGGCTGATGTGCCAGCAGCGGTTTGTGTTTGTCCACTATGGAGGCAGTGGAGTTATATAAAAAAAAATAAAAAATATTGAATCATTTCACTGACCAGCGAATATAATACGCTTTCCACGTGTTCCATGCTGAACTCGTTGCATTGCCAATATGTTTCCATTGTTTCCATTTCTGCTGCATCAGGTTAAGAAACAATGCACTTGGTCCACACACAGAGTACACAGTGATTCCTGTTAAAGTAGCTTCTCAGTAAAGATTGCCGAGGTCCTTTAAGAATATTACAGCCGTATGGGTTTTCCCTCCACACATATCTGTTTATTTATTTACCTAGATTAGATCATAAAATCATGAAATTACCCTAAAATTGCTTTTTCGAGAATGTGCACAGCATATGTATTTATATAAATATATATGCTTTGCCCCTATCCTCTCCTGTCAGCGTATTCATAAATGTTGCTGGGAAATTTCTTATTTTAGCAATCCTCCAGATAGCCAGAGCCCATTTCCATAGCTTTAAATAATGTCAATCTGGGCAAACCCTGGATTGAAGCCCCTGAGCCGGAAGGCACAATTTCTCCTTTGCCTACAGTCTGATAATTTTCGGAGCTATTGGCAACTTGGGAATTTTGCAGCCTTATCACTTGGGCTCAGCGAAGTTCACTGCCACTAATCGGTGCAGGGATCACTCATTCAAGGATTTCATGATCATGCTTTTTTTTTTTTTTTCTAGGGCAGTGACAGCTGTCTGCACCAGGGCATTAGCAATGCAGATGAACCAGCCTAATAGGTTAATGCGTAACACGCGAAAATTAGGTTTAATCCCCCAGCGAAATAATCTAACATTTTCAAATTCCTTGATGTGGGAATAGAGACATTGCCTGTGACTCAATTAGGTGCAATGCGGATCAAAGCAAATTTACCTAGAGCGTTTGCCCTAGATCCCCAGCATGCAGGCGTGTGTGTGTGTGTGTTTGTGTGCGCACATGTGAGGGATATGGCAGCGTGCCTGTCCTCATAATGCCGCAGGCAAACCCGGGGCGGCAATAACATCATCATGACAGGACCTCTGCCTGCTTATTTATTCCCTTTACTTACCTTACTGCTCAAATAATGTCAATGCACACAAGCACACGGACATATACACCCCGACACGTTGCCACACACACACACACACATTTGAAAATGAATAGCCTGAGCCGCGGAACCTGCAGAGAAGTGATAACTGAGGCGGCGTGAGCAGCCTCCGTCACAGCAGCACTGTTTTCAGCCTAATTGGAACTAAGTACCAGACACATGTGGGAGCAAATATATGTGGCGATTCATATGCATGTGGTCAGGTTGGGATGCGTGTCTTATTCAAATCTAAATTGAATGGGGGGCTGGCTGAATCCATTCCAAATGTAGCACTAATGTTGTATTCTATCCTGCATCATGCCCCATGATTACTATTAATAAACTCCTGCCATGTGTACATCGGGAGACCCTATACACTGCCCTGTAATGGAAATGGAGCTTCGGGGGTTACATGTGCACACATGTGTGTGCGCGCTAACGTGTGTTATCATTAGCAGGGTGCAGCTGGCCATTAGGGTCCTAGGGTGGGTGTTGTTTTGCTCTTCTCCCTAACTGTAGTCCTGCCGGTTACTCTCTAATGTGTTACTCTGACCACCGGCACTTTGTTAGAGGACAAAAACATTTCCTCATTGCCTCTGCCATGCAAGTGTGTGCGAGTGAGGTCGAGACTGATTTCGCAAAGCAGGTAGAGAGTAATGAAAGACACACTCTAAGCCTTCACGAATTGGCAATTGAGAGAGGAGAGAAGACTTCAGAAATAAGCACTGTTTGGGGATGGGAAGCGTCAAAACGCACCAATTACTATCCCCAGACAGTTACCCATCAAAAAAAAAAAAAAAAAAGAAGAAGAAAAAAAAAAGAACGCACTGAAATCAATGAGGACACAAACTGAACAATCAGTCACAACTAGCTATCAACAATGGAGTGGAATATGCAAAAATGCCAATTAAATGTGTTAGCATACGCACAGGTTTTTTTTTTTTTTTTTTGTATGATATCCCAACATCTGTGGCATTAGCCGTGGCTCTCTTTATGTAAAACAGAGACAGGGAAATGAATACGCAATCTACCACTGTGTTTTCATCATTAGTGCGCTCCAACTCACGGCTCTGCTGCCTTCCAAGCCGCCTGAGTGGGGAGCGAGAGGAACATTTGTGTGCCCTCGCTTGCCAAATTAATTCTTGTCTTGACATCTTAATTCTCAGTTCTTGTGTGTGGTCAAATCAGCCTACTATAGAAAAGCAATCAAGCAATTATTCCCAAATTATATTTGCCCAACACACACTGATTGGTTATTCTTTTCTTATTGAGTAAGCTCATTAATTCTGAGCAGCTTGCTTGTTATGCCTCTGCCATTACTCCTTTCCCCTCTCATCCCCTCTCTCTCCTTCCCTCTCTTTCTCTCTCTGCCTCTCTCGCCCCCTGCTCCTCATCATGCACACTCACTCCCAGACCTCACCCCACCTCCCCCACCCCCCCACACACCCTCCTGCACGCACACACACTCCTCTCCCCTTCTCTCTCCAGCAGATGCACCCTATCTTCCAGCCCCAGCCTGCTGATGTTTTGGAGATGACATACACTACAAAAGCTCCATGATCTGTGGCATTGTCTAGTCGGCCAATTACTATTCCCATCTCTGATTAACTTTGATGTGGAACCTAATGAGATAAGGCAGCTTATCAAGGCAGCAGCTGATAGCGGTCTCATTTATTCCTGTGCCTGGCACCCGAGCAAGTGACAAAAACTAATGAGGAGGAGTTTTGCTCGTGAGCTCAGGTCTGAAGGAAGTGCGAAATTGTTCATCTGCAGTTCATCAGCTCCCGCCTGAAATGGCCTCGCGTTTCTCGACACTCCACAAAACAGCACCGTGGCTCGGTGTAGAACAAGAGCCGCCAAGTTTCCCTGTGTCTGACTCTCTCTCTCTCTCTCTCTCCCTCTCTCCTCCTCCGCCTCCTCCTCCTCCTCCTCCTCCTCCGCCTCCTCTTTCCAGCATCTTTCTCTTAACAGCTTCTCCAGGCTCTAATGGTGCAGCTAATTGCTCAGGTTGTTTAGTTGCGAGGAATGCAGGAGTGTTCCGTACAAAGCCATTCTCTTTTGCCTGATCTCCAAGAGGTGAAACCTTAATTTTCCACTTCTGCCATCTGTGTCTATTTTTATTTTCGCGTGCGTGCCCGTGCATGCTTAATTTTCTTTCCCTCCCGCGCGCACACACACCCACAAAAACACACACACACACACACTGAGAAACAAGAAATAATAATTCAGGAACATTTCAGGAATATGCTCTGCTGTTTACTGGCTTCCCCAATTATTATTATTATTATTATTATTATTTTAAATGATTTTAAAGATTCATTCGCTGTTAGAAATTTTAAATAAAATATTAGTCCGAAATATGGGTGGCTTCAAGTGACTAGTTTTCACACTGCAGCGAGTGCAATTAATAGTTTTCATCTGAAAAATGGTTTTCATTATTAAAAATTCAAATGTGCCAGCGTCTCTGTTTTCCGCGCCACCGCGAGGCAGCGTAATAATTATTGACCTTTAAAAGGGTTGTTCTTATCAACAGCGCCATTACAATGTAATGAAACAGCCCTTTTAAGTAATACTACACTGGTGGTTGTGAAACAGCAGCACATTCACGTAACGGCGGTCGACGAAGAAGTGGTGGCGAGGCGAGAGGCGGGGTGGGGGGGTAAAAAAAAAAAACACACAAAAAAAAACAACAACCCTGAAGTGAATTGAACTGTGAATTCTCCCACACGGACTGTGTGTAGAGAGGCAGGAAGTGTGTGCCTTTTGATTTGGAGTATAAAAGTAAATAATATTTGTACATCTAACACATACTCGAAGTGAATGAGCAGCCCCTGAATGTGTTTCTATGAGCAAGTGGAGAGCTCTACAGACTTTAAAGCCGGAGCCCAATTAAGCCTCGCCTCATCGGGAGAGGGAGAGGAGCTGAAAGCTGAATACATAAGATAATGCAGCCGCGCTAAAGCAGCCAGCGCGCTCAGTGTAAAATTAGAGAGGGAAGGGAGAGGGAAAAAAAAAAAAATCTTGATAAAGGGAGAAGAAAAAGCAGGGACAGGCAGTAGGGGGAAGAAGAGGGAAAGAAGTTCCTTTGGGCCAATTTCCTTTGAAACTGTTTAACCAAATGCAGCTATTCATATTCAACACAATTAATAGTGTCTCTTTCTTGTTCAGACGGCACATCATAACGGGCAGAGGGGAAGAGAGAGAAGAGGATTTCTTTCTCCCTCCAAATTGTAGCCAATTTAAGGACAAAGCAGTACCCTCTAGTTCCCCAGAATAGGAGTCGCACTCATAAAGGAAGACTGACAGTCGACATCCAAATCTCATTCAAGGACGCAATTTCCAAATGCTAATCATAATCTGCAGATGTTGGCCACTGATACATCCACTTATTTATTTATTTTGGAGGCATGTCTGTGCCCATTTGGAGCGCCTGTGAAATTTGAAACAAAGAAGGAAAATCCCTCCTTTTTGAGGCATGCCGAACAGCGTGCAAGGCCAGCCACGGCGTGGACATCTGCACCATCTTCAGATGGTGTGTCGTCTGCAAACACAAGTGCGCGCGCGCACGCACGCGGACGCCCGGCGAGCACACAAGAGGGAAGCTCGCAGACATACACACCCATCTCGTCCTTCTTCTTCTTCTTCTTCTTTTTTTTTTTTTACACTTCTATTGCTCTGCCTTTCTCTCCGGGTCGTTTTAGAGTACCTCAGATGTGTCATCAGACATTGGTTTCCATCTGAACCTGAGGGAAAAAAGAAATACTTGACAGAAAGGTATATGAAAAGAGGACACTCTGAATTTTTGACATTCTTTGCACAGCTGCTTCAAAATGAGTAGGATGGAGAGGCAAGGAAAAGCAACTCCAAGATGCGTTTTTGTTTACTAGCTGCCTTTTCTCCCTCTCCTCTTTCAGGGAGATGGAGGCTAGCGCGAGGCCACAGCTCACTCATCCTTGCACAGAGGGACTCGGTGCAGGGCCGTGAAAGAGAAATAGGCATGGCTAAATGAATTCTGGGATCTGTTCTATTCAGGCAAACTCAAAAAAGGATAACCCCCTTTTTTTCCATTCCGATGCCAAATGCAAGGTGAAGCTCAGCTCAACTTGTCAGCTGGGTGGCGTTAAATATGCTGCTTCGCTTAATTGGTAAATAAATATAGTTGGTGGTGCATTACAAGCTGGTAATTGGATAATTTTTTTTTCTAAATCATCACTCAGTGTCAGGTTATTTGTGATTTTTCTTTTTTTTTTAATGTTCCCAACATTGCATTCTCAGAATTTTCCAGTGAACGTATTAAAAAGTGTTATAAAATACCCATCGCTATTTCTGTTCAGCCGCAGTGTGTTTTCGCGTTTAGAATTTGCATACACTTAAAAGCGTGCGTTGAGAACCCAGTGGGCTTGTTGTGACCGCAGTCACGCAGCCCCCATCATCTCTGACCGACTCCCTCTCTGCTTATGTAATAATTAATATTCATACTTCTCTACGTGTGCTCTGTCCTCCGATGGCTGCTGATGTTATGCAGCCCTCTCCGGCTCAGCGGGGGTTAATACTTGACTACAAAAGCCATTGATTGAGGTGGCACTAGAGAGATGAGTATTCTGTCGCTATTTGTAATATTTCATGGTGGCTTGGAGCTGCTGTATAGGCGCCCGTTTCTTTTGGAATACTGTCTGTGGACGCTTTTGGCTCCTGGATCTCTTTGTTGATTTTGCCCCCCCCCCCCCCCCCCCCCCCAACCCCCAACCCACCTCCACCCAATAAGCAATCCTCCCAGCTGATAGCATGCCAGGTTCTGTTTGAAACAATCAGCGCTCGTGCCCTTCCCAAGGATGCCAGGCCAATCAGAAGGCAAGGGAAGACAAACAGTGCCGTGCAGCTGTCCTCCGAAAACAAAATGAAGCACTTCCGGGGGCCGGCGAGAAGGAACCATGCGCACCCTAAATCAGCCATTGTGCTCTCCCAGAGAAATCCTTCAGGATCACACAGCACCCAATTGTGGGCCGGGCGACACACCCACCACCCATACCTACAAATCACACATTTACCTTCACCCGGGCCCAACCCCGTTTCCTCACTCATCCCGTCCCCTCCCTCCCCTGATCGGTTAGACCTGGTCGTATTCTTCGAGGGGGAAAGAAAAGACTCACCCCGCCACAAATGGATGGAGCGGCTCCGGCGCTCCCGCCCACCTTTTCTCCAGTCGGCGGCAGACTCCGAGCGAGGCAGACTCATGCATGTCTAGCCGCCAAAGCACTCAACATGCCACAGCAGTCTGACTGGGTGCTGAAAGCGGGTCTGCATTTTAATATTCAGTGCACCAATTCATTAACATTCTATTCGAGCCCACAATAGAGACTGGAGAGGCTGTGACCCTGCAGTTCCCCCGATCAAGGTCAGTAACTAAGAAAATAAAAATCTGAATTGCATCCCGGCGCACAATTGGGTTCTCTAGCCATGCCATATCCCCGCTTAAGAAAATAAAATTACCGCGTATTCACCGCGTTCTCAATGGAGGCACTTTGGTATGAAAAGACAGTGCTTCAAAAGTAAAAATTATTATTTTTTGATCTTACAGCATGAAAGGCAAATTCATCTTCAGGACAAGCATTTTGCGAAGTACCTCTATAATCGCGGTGACCCTTTTAAATTATGGATTTGTTAAAGTTTGGAGGTTTTTTAAAAAAATTTTTTTTTTTTACTTTATTTTATTTACGGTTCAGCGCGCTACCCGATAAAGGGAGGCCGTTAAGGCTCTCGCAAAACCTCCGCGGGGTTTTGTAGTTCACCACAGCAGCTTTACGGCCCATGCCGGCTATGCGGTGTCTGTAAAAGGTCACTTGTGCTATTTACATCCCAGCGCATATGGACACACACAGAGTCAAGAGAATAAATCTAGGCGACCAGTCGATTATATGATTGGGTGCCGTGACAAAGGCAGAGCATGTTGCTAACACGTTCCCTGTCAGTGGAGGGGCTATATGTGGGCAGACACAAAGCCTCATTAAAATACATACAGAGCTGGTGCTGCTCCGGTGGGTGGGAAAGATGCTCCATCAAGATGTCGTTACAACAAGGCTATCTCCACCCACTGGCATGTATCTCCCTCACACTGTCCTCCCCCATGCCTGGACAGCACAATGGCAGGCTCCTTTATAACCAGCGCAGGCCATTCCCTCCATTCGCCGCGAGGTCAGGGCCTAATCCTCGGGGAGTTCTCCTCATTGTGTTTTAGCGAAGCGGGGTCAAACTGTTTCAAATGAGGGGGTTTAGTTAAACATCTATTAGGCGGGCCCAGTGTGTTGGGGTGCGCTTGATTTATGTGCAAAGCTGTTGTGCTCAGTTGTCCCGATACTCTGCAGCATGTTCCACAAGTCCTGCATGTGTCACGGCGAACAAAAAAAAATGTTAAAAAAAAAAAATACGGCAGCATACGCGATGACAATAACACACCCTGACCCCGACGTTCACGCCCGACACATGTGCGCTTGCATGTGGGTGCGAACGCGTGAATAGTTCACAGAATCTTCTCTTGCCACTGAGGGGCGCTGTGCTGGGCAAGAGAGAGAGAGAAAAGGGGGAGGGGGAGGGGGGGTCAGGGGGAGGGAATTAAAGAATACAAGTTGAAAGTGAAGCTGTGCT
This sequence comes from Mugil cephalus, assembly GCF_022458985.1. NCBI lineage: Eukaryota > Metazoa > Chordata > Actinopteri > Mugiliformes > Mugilidae > Mugil > Mugil cephalus. Next base: position 7,309,135 of record NC_061786.1, on the reverse strand, counting down.
GTCAGCAGTGCCATGTAGGCCAACTGCCCTGTTAGTGAGGCTGACATTCAAAGGGAGTTAGGATGCCGACAACAATCCCACAACCTCCTGCTGCGAGAAGACATTTCGCATGGTGGCCAAGTGCTTTGATACTGCTCTTGTGATCCTCGCTGCCGTGGCTTTGAGAAAGCGAACACACACACACACACACACACACGTACACGCAAGCAAGCACAGAGCCCAGGCCACCGCCATTATATGCAATTTGAACACACTTTTATATATATATATATATATATATATATATATATATATATATATATATATATATATATATATTTATACGTACATATAGATATGTTTTCCCGAATTCACCATTGTTCTAAAATCCTCTTCTTTCTAGCTACATCGTACGGAAATCTGGCTTATCTGGAACTCTGAGTTGTCATCAGCGTTTGGTTTCACTGCTTCATGTGTTCATTTCAATTCAGCTTTTTTTTTTTTTTTTTTTTAAAAAAGAAAACTGTTACTTTTTTTTATTTTTTTTTATTGAAAGTGCCCACTTGTCGAAACCAAAGAGAGAATAATTAAAAATGTGGCACGGTCCTCACGCCGCCCATTAATAGCAAGGCTGTCTCCATAATAGCAAAATGTGACTGCAAGCAATAAGCCGTAATGCAGGTTAGCGAATATACAACCCACTTTCAAGACTAAAGGCAAACAAGCTCCACTAATTACCGAGGCTCTATGCAGTCATTTTTCTGAGCAAGGGTTACTGAATGGTTGCCTATTACTTCACTCTCTCTGAACCAAATGCTTAAGATAATGACCAGTTACTAATTGGTGCTTATACCTTATATCAGTTTGTGCAGAATATAATTGCAGCTATTATGGTACTAAATAATCATTGGAATTAGCATCTTTTAGGGAAAAAAAAAAACTGTACGGAGCATTTTTCTGGGAAGAGGTCTCAGTGTCGCTGCACCAACAGTTGATTCATCATTAACTAGAGGGTTCAGGGCAGGGAGGATGCCTTCCCTGTCATATTGTGGTGTCAGTGCATCTTCGGCACCAGCTAATGGAGGCACTGATGTCCACATCTGTGTGCTGTCTTGCGTGCTCGTGCGTGTGTGCGCGCGCGCCCCCTCGGAAGCATATAATTCCGCATGTTTACTGGCGAAAATGCGCGTTTGCGCTCGCGTCCCTGCGCGCCGCTCACCGTGAAGTGCACAGGCGAGGAGAGGGAGGTCTATATTCTATGCCGATCACGCTCGCCGTGCTTCAGCAGCACCTCCTTTGTGTTGGCCCTTCCGTCAGCTGTTGACTTCCTAAGTGTCTCAGACAGCCGTGTTTCTGTCTGCGCCTCTGTCCACTGCCTTGTCCCGCTCACATTTCTGAAGTCCGCTGACTGCTAATGGCTGTGTCCGGACAAAGAGCCCACTCTGTGGCCACTCTGCATGGCCAGGCCGGGGGCCAGGGAGGACAAGGAGGGGGAGGAGGGGGCGCGGTGGAGGAAACGCGGGGAAGGGCCGGGCCTGGGCGACAAGGGAGGGCTGAAGCCGGGAAGAGCACCCGGCACTGCCTGCCTCTCTACACTCATGTCACGCTTGTGTGACAACCACTCCTCTGTGCTTGTTTGAACTGTCCTTCCCAATTAGCACTAATAACTCACTCTGTGAGGATGAGCAAGCATAGTGCGCCCAATCACCCCGAGCCCACATATGCGTAAACAGATTTGTGCACAAAACACAAACGCACACATTCTCCCCGCCACCCCCACCGCCCCCACCCCTAAGATTAGCAGCCCATGAAAATCCCAGGAGCACAACCCTGCTAATAGACAGAGAAAGCCCAAAACGCGTCTCGTTCCCTGCAAACAAGTGCCAGTAAAGAGGCAAATTAATGACAAGTCGTTTGAAGGGTTTGCCTAAGAATAATTTTTGCTCTGGCGTCTCACGACCACTGAAGAATTGATTAGATCCCTGCTCAATCAAAGTGCCTGAATCAATAAAGAGCCAAGCAGGCATGCTCCAGCCCAATTTATTCACAGCATCGCTCTGGCGCGAGAGCCACGGTGCAACAGAGTGAGGGAGCGTCCCTGACAGGTGATGATGTGAAGGCCCCGCTGAAGCTAAAAGCCAGTGTCGATAGCGGAAAAGGGCTCTATTACATTAGCTCACCACCCAGGAAGGGGAGGCACGGCAAAACATTAAATCATCGGAGATTGCTTTGCCAATAAACACGGCGCGCACGGAATATGAAGCACAGAGGGAATAATTACTGTTATTTAGTTTTTGCGACGCGATGTTCAGTCGTAGGGACAGACATGCTGCATGGGGAAGGAAGCTAAAGAACTCCGGAATAATGACTTCACTTGTCTTTCCTCAAAGTAGAGACTGGAGGACTTAGTCAAGCTCGGCTGTGCTCGGCTGTTTATTGTTGCCCGCTTGTTTATTGTCATGCAGGAAGCAGAGGAGGTATTAAAGGCAGATTTCGCCCTTATTTTAAAATGTGGTGCTGAAGATTAGAGCCCTTGCCAAACACTGTGGAAACACTTAATTGATTTCCTTTGGACTGTTTACCTCTATACTGAAGCCCTCCTGGAGCCCGGGCGCCCGCTCACACAAACACATGCGCGCACATAGAGTACAACCCTGGCCCCATTTACGCCAACACAGGCCTGCCAAGAGCCTCATTAGTATTCACAGCAGTGGCATTTGCCAGCCTGAGCGTTGCCGTGGTGATGCTGCCCACACAAGTGATGATAAATGGTGCTTTCAGCTTCTCTGCCTTCCATAGAGCAGAGCAGGGAGCTGAGGAGTTGCTGGCTAGGACCCAGCTACAGCCATGGCTAGCAAGGCCTCATCCCCAGCGCCGGGCAACTGACGCATGACTACACAAGCCCCGGGCTGCTAGAAGGCTTTGGGTGCAGGGGAGTGGTGGGTAAGAGGGGTTTTGGTTGGTGCCTTGTGTTGTGTGTTGTGTGTGTGTGTAGGGGTATGGAGAAAAGAGGTTTAGTTTTTGCTGTGTGTGCGTGCTTGTGTGCGACTGTGTGTGCGCTGGGAGAGGGCGAGGAGGGGGCATGTTGGGAAGAAGTGTGTGCTTGAACTTGTTATTGTTGGCTGAAAAAGTGATGTCAGCTTCAGTGTTTCTCGAGTGTGTTTTGTTCCCCGCAGTTTTCAGTTATGGGATAATTTGATCAGAAGTTGGTGACATAAAAGATCTGATTTGATGCACCTTGGTATTATTGATTTATATTTAAATGTGTGGTGGACAAAGAGACGCAAAATAAAAATATAAAAATGTATAAATAATTAAAGAATATCATTTTTTTTTTAATCCACGCAAAAATGCTCTTAATATTATTTTAACAGAATTGAAATATAATTTTTATTATTATTTTTTATATATATATAAATCTTATTGGATAATAATAATTGGAAATTGCATTTTGGTTGACATTTGATATACACAAACACAATTTTTACATTATATTTCTTTATATTTATATATTTTATTTACCTTTAAAGACAGTATTTATTCTAAGAAATTTATTGCAAGAGTTTTAAAAATATTACAAACTTAAGTCAGATCCCTCAGTAGAGGAAAAATGACACTATATATATATGTGTGTGTGTGTGTGTATACCAACTGTTTCAGACTTACTACTGAAGCAAAAAACTACTGTGTAATAAATTCTTCTCCAAACTCTACTCAGTGGAACAAATAGAGCGTGAAATGATTGAAGCCACTGTCCCTATCGTGTTTCCCTCGACTGCAGGTGTCACAGTGAGGAGCTGTTTGAGCCTTAAATCAGCGCAGACAAACAGAGGGGTTAAGGTATCCAGCTACACTTGCCTTCCCCCAGAGCCCACACATACAGATGTGTAAGCAATGAGGACGAGGAGGCTGAACCGAAATCCTTCTGATCCTTGTTAAACAGAGAAAGGCGGCGTTATTCCCACATTACGGTGCACCGCTACGCGGCGCATTAAGGGCCCGGCTGATTTAAAATCATACGGTGTCTTATTAAAAATAAATAAAGAAAGAAATGGAACAACGCAGGTGGATAGGGACTTTAGCGTGCTTATTATCAACCGTGCTTATTATCGATAAAGGTCAGTTTGAATCTATTTGTGCTTCTGTGAACGGATTTATAATTTTGGCCAAACTCAAGATATTCACAGAAATATTTAATGCATTATAAAAAAAATATAAGTATCCAAACCACACAGATCACATTGAGTTCACAGTTGTCCTTCTGTTGCTGCAACATTACCAAATATAATGAGTCTACCTTACAGTTAGGCCACAGCTGGCAGCTTTTTTTTATTTTTTATTATACAGTCTTCTTACACAACCCTGCTACGAAATTCATAGCACGACTGCTCTTCATCTACTTTTTTTTTTCAGTTAAATTCCGAATTGGGCAGTGAATAAGTCTGATAAAATTACAGTAATTCTTGCACAGACCATGAGCGCAGTCCTCCTCGGGTTGAACTTGGGGGATGACCGCCCCTTCAAAAGATGGCCTGACCCTTCCAAAATCAAGCCTGATTACCCATCTCTAGGACACTAAGAAGCACCCAACTTCAAAAGGAGCAGAGACAATCACGGGCGGTGGTGGTGTGTGGCACGAGGTGGTGGTGGTGGTGGTGGTGTGTGTGTGTGTGTGTGTGTGTGTGTGTGTGTGTGTGTGTGTGTGTGTGCGGTGGGGGTGATCAGATTCAGAAACCGCAGCAGCCCTGTGCTGTGGCGGTTTGGGCCAGACTGAACGGTCTCAGCCGGGGGGGCCGGGGCTATTAAAAGATAAATGTATTTCTCTGTTGCATTATTCATGACGCGAGGAGGTGGGGAGGGAGCAGGGAGCCAGAGGCTTAGCGCAGCAGTGGCTCCCTTCTCCGCCTCATCAGGGCCAAGGACCCCGCTGCACCCGCTGCACCCACACCCCTGACGCAAGAGAGGGTGAGCGGGATGGAGCGGTGGTGGGGGAGGACGGAGGGGGGGAGGACGGGCGACAGCTGTGAGGACAGACAGGAAGATAGAGAGATAATGCAACAGTATTTATTCCCACACACACATGTTAAATGTCACAATTGCATGCAAATTTCAATGAAATCCTAACAAGTGCGCGCGGTCCGAACGTGCTGCCTCCACATAATTGCACTTATTAATGTTTAAAACCCTGATCAGTTCATTTTTATGTCAGCAGAATTGCTGATAAGAGTGGTTCGGTTCTCATTTTCTTTTTCTCTTTAATCTCATGCACACACACACATCATGAACCTGGAGGGAGCGTCCGACTGTGGCGCTGAATAACCTCTCAGCTGCTGATTAAGTTAAGGGTTTGGGCAAATATTTTGGAGACATATTGGACTTCTATACCCGGGTGAATGGCCAAGAGAGCTTTTTGTGTCCACCTCATCTCGGATCTGCAAGAAAAGCAGATTAAGATGACCCCGGTGTCACTCATTTGGAGACCAGACACTGTTTGGGAAAGCCAAACAAGCTGGAGTGAATGTCAAAGAGCAGAAACAAGCAAAGCCTCCTGTGTTTCCTGCTTCTTCTTTTCTCGTTTTTTTTTTTTTTTTAAGTCACAGGCAAATATTCAAGTTTCTCTTCTTACATTTACATTATGTGCGTAATGACAGAGACCTTAAAGCTATATTTTGATCCCAGTGTGGATTGTTTACATCACATTGCGTTCCTCAAAAACATTTATCTCACTTGCCTCGTGATGGGAGAAAATACCTGTTCACGTTTTAATCAAATGCTTTCCAAATTGTTTCATAATTGCCTGTAATTGGACACACGCCGCGTAGTTTTGCTTTTCCATGCCAGGCTCCCTTTTCTGCGGCAGAATCGAACTGACGTGTTTGTCTCAGACGCCGTTATCTCTGCCGGTCCTTTAATTCCACGTACTGTTTTTCCAACTTTTTTTAATTGCGTTCGTCGATTTTTTTTCCCGTGACTGCCACTGATCGCGAGCCACGGTTTATCCGAAATTATATTTTATCTGACTCGAAGTGCCGCATCCGCTCGACGCGGCCCTTCTCCCGCCGAACCGGAGCGGGTTCATTAAAAGGTGCTTTCCTGTTCGGCACAAGTGGTGTCCATTGCTTATATTTACCAATCTGACGTACGTTACACCGGCATAAAATGCACACTAATGCCGGGGAGAAAGGAGCAGAAGCTCTGAGGCGGAGTGGAGGGTGGTCTGAACACATCAGTACTCATGACTCCATGCTGGGATCATTTGTTTCCACACAAGAGGGCACAAGGGTGGGAAAATAAAACGAATATAAGGCCAGCCGGGAGATGTGGGAAGCCGGTGATGAAATGCATGTGTTTGTGTGCACTTGGATGGACGAGTGTGTTTTATCTGCCTCTGTGTACTTGTTTATGTGGATCGCCATTCTTGCTTGGCCACTTTACGCGTCCTGTCCTGAATTAGACACAGGAGACAAAGGGCTTCATATTTGCGCTTGCATGTCAAGGATTACTTGTTCCATTGAATGTGTCCCCCCATTATCTGCTTATCACTCCCTGTGCTCTTTAATCTCTTTCTTGTCTCTGCTCAATGGCTTCCTCTCACTGTCTCCCCATCACAAATGTAGCCTTTCTCCCCTTCTATTTTTTAACACTTACAAAACTGAAAAGGCCTGGCCTGGTCTGGGCCACCTGGAAGCACCAGTGAAGCTTTCTCCCAGGCCTGGCTCCCTGCCACTAGCCAGCTGTAGCATTGTGAGTGGCCCATCTCAGTTAATTCCATGCATTGCAATTGTTGCCGGGCACTGTTTACAGCCACCTCCTACTCCGCCTGGGTAGCCTCTCCGATTGTCCCGGGGCCTCCCTTGTTTAATACTGTTTTGCAAGTTATTAAGCCCTGGAAGTCCATTAATCACAGTTCACGGGCTGTGTAAGCCCACACAAGGCAGCCAGGGGTGGGGGATGGGGAGGCACACTCGCTGTCCTCAATGGGCTTAGACGGTGGTCCATTCAGATCCCTAACGAGATCATTACCACTAACTAAATACAAACCTGACCCCGCGACCTGCTGGGAAATTACGTAGGAGCTCCCCGGTGCAAGACATTAATATACACCCCGCTCCCCCTCCCTCACATCGCCACCCCTCCCATTTTCCTGCAACAGTGCGTAAACGCCCACCCCCAAAGTCTCCCAATACAGCCCAACTCGACGCCCCGCTCCCCACCCCTCTCTTGTCCATTCTCACTTTCTTGCCAATGGACAGAAAACTAAACCTGTCATCAAAAGGGGCCTAATCACTGCTGTGATTGTGGTAAACCAAGCCTGACAGACATTTCACTGAGGCCTCAATGGCTACATCAGTGCCACCTCCCTAGCCAGCCCCCCCACACCCACACCCCCCTCCACACACACACACCAACCCCTTCTTTCTCTCTTTTTACCAGGCCTCTGGCCAATGAGCAACAAACACCCGGGGGCTTTTCAGATTACTTGACACACTGTGTCCACTTTTGGGAGGGAGACCACCTGGTAAGCTCATTTTAATACAAAACCAGTTTGGTCTCCTCTCTCTTTTTCCCCACTACTCCTCTAATTCCTCCTCTCAAGCCAAGCTACCACCATGAATTCTGCCTAATCCAGTGACCCCCACGGAACATTCCTGGTTTTACACTCCTCGGAAGAGGCTGGATTTGGGCGGATTACATGCTTCCAGTTCTGTTTGGAGACACCTGTGACTGGATGCGGAAGCAAAAGGACGTCAGCGAGACGCAGAAAGAGAGGAGACGAGGAAAGTCCCCCCCCTCCTCCTCCTCATCCTCCTCTTTCAACTTTTCACCTTTTGTTTTTCGGATGAGGAGCGGCAGCGGCCCTGCTCTCCACCTGCGGCCCCCCCTGGTTGCACAAAGCGGGCTGGATGTCCGAGCAGTCCCGCGGCGTGGCGCGGCCCAGGCGTTAGGGGCGATGGGTTAAGAGGGACGGCAGTGCCGGGGAGGGAAAGATGCGGGAGGAAAGCGTGGTCGGGCTGGGGGCTCCGCGCTGACTTTCACTTTAGGCCCCTCAGCTTATGTTAAGATGTTGTCACTTTCACCATCTCAAGTGTTGCCACTTCAGATGCCGGAGCTTAGCGTTCGCAATGGGGAGAGGGTGAGGTGGAGGGAGGGAGGAAAGGGCAAGAGGGAGGAAGTCTGGGAAGATTTCCATTTTAAACAAGCGCAACTTTGTCACACTGTCACCTGACTGCCATGCACCCCCCACCCCACCACCTCCGCCCCCCGCCCCCTCTTTCAATGTTCCCCAACTTCCTGTCTCCTCTTTGCTCCTTTCGTGCGTCTGCCTCTCTTCGTCTTTCTCAAGAACTCTTTAAGGCAGCATTTCCGCCCTGAATTTTTCTGCCAGTTTAATGAAATGTGTCTCACAGCCTTTTGAGGTTTGCGGGTGAGGCGTTTAATTGTTTCGCTCTATTTGCCCCTCCCACTCCCCACCCCCCCTCGTCTCCCAACACACACAATATCATGGCGGATGCTTGATAGTGTGCATGCAGTCGTAGATGTGCATATTTTAAATTAGGTGTAATATCCCCCCACTTTAATCCTTGACAAGATCTCAATTGTTCCATGATGTGAAATGGAGATGCAGCGACAAGCAGAGCTGAATTAAATGGGAATCTTAATTTACCTGGATATCATCCTTCACTGAAATATAATCACTGGCTGAATAACTGGGCACACCAGCAAATTCTTAATTGACTCTTAATGAGTGTCATGGAACATATGCTCCAGCGTAGATGCAGAGATTAGGAAAAGGCAGTCTGGAAAAGCGGAGGAAAAACCGCGAGCGTGACCACATGCGAATGTGCACACACACACACACAAACACGCTCCCGCTTTCAAATTATCCACTCTGGAAAACGCGACCAGAAATCCGAAATGACACACGAGATCTCGCAGCGCAGGCGGGCTGTCGAGTGTCTACCTGGCGCCGCGTTGATTGTTCCTCAACACTGACCAATTGTAAGCTCATAATGATGATCTCTGGCACGACAAGTGATTTTAACCTGCCTGCGGGCCGCCCCCACACCGAGTCACAGATCAGCTGCCCCGTGTAAACAAAAACACGAGGAGAGCGTTCCACATTTAAGAGCACGCTAATTACAGCCATTCCTATCTGAAGTACTTTCTGCTGCAATTTGCTCAGATCACCAAACCTCCAATCCCTCTCGTGTAAACAAATAAACTCTCACGCAACAAAGAGATAAAGCAAATAATAAAATAGACACGGGCACTATCGGAACTCGCTGGGGGCACTGTGTTTGAAGTAGGCTTCAAATAGTATCATACTGCTGTACAGCGTGGAGTTCCAGTGTTGTGCGCATCCCCAGTGTGGAATAATTACAAGGGTTGTTGTTGATGTGCTCGGGAAAACAAATGATTTACTTTGTAATGGTAGAACGGAGATGAATGCAACGCCTCTGAAGACGGGAAGTACAGATTTATTTGTGGAAAACAGAACGCCATTTGAGCTTCATCTGATCAAATGCATTTTTAATACGCCACATCTTTCTTGATGTGCCGAAATAATGAGCGCAGCTCCTTGATCCAAACCCAACAGGTGTCACGCAATTCAGTTCTCGATAACAGTTACCTAATTACCAGGTGCCGCTCAGCATCCCTCCGTTCATATTTTGGTCTCAACCTCTCACCCCGGCCCCCATAGGCACCGGGGCTGATCTACGGCAACGGATAGGGGGGGCTGAATGTCACCGAGGCCCTCTCCAGCCCTCCAGGTGAGTGCGTTTCTCCGGCGGTGGAAGGAAATGAAGCGAAAATGATGGAGTGTTTGTTTTCTGACATTTTGTCTCTCTCTGCGGCCTCATCAGGGCTGCGCCTCGCAGACGTCAAGTGTTAATTTAGGGCTCCTGCCGAGCGTGAGCCTGTCAGCGGCGAGGCTTGGAGGAGGGAGGTGAGCTCTTGCAGAAAATGACCCTTCTGGTCTGATTGTCTTCTGGCCCACAGACTGGCACTGAGAGGAAAAACAAAGACACGGGGGGAGAGAGAGAGAGAGAGAGAGAACGGGAGGGAGGGAGTGAGAGGTGGCTGAGTGCTAATGCACCTAGCGGCAATTAGAGAGGCTTTACCTGACTGTGTGAGCACAGCACGCAAACACACACAAAATGTACACGCTAGCAAAGTAGCCCCCCGCACCCGAGCCCTTTCCCTTATACACACCAGCTGATGTCAGCACATACACCGGCGAAATGAAAGACACTTTGGAAGGACTTTATTTGCCCAACCAAACACACGCAGGACACACGCTTTCATCGTGGCCCGTTCCCCGGTGGACGGCTCCGCGCCACCTTTTAGCCAAGTGATTAATTGGCCCCGAGCCTGCGATAGCCCAGCCCTTTATCCCGCGAAACTTAAACAAAAAAAGAAAAAAAAAAAAGAAGAAAAAAGCCAGGCCTCTCTAAAGATTACAGCAGCACATTAACCACAGAGTGAACCATGAAATTGCTTTTTCCCCTCCTGCGGTGTGGCGACTCTATAGCGGTCACTGCCAGTCACGGGGAAGGCGCGCGGACGTTAGCTTCGCGGCGCAGATCCGAAACAAAACGCGGCATCTGGGTGGAGCTTGGCCAAGCGGTTTCGGATCGAGAGCCTAAGCCTGGGCCGGTGGTGAAACACGCACAGGCGCAGCTATGAGCGGGAGATGATCCACCACGTAACACAGTTTTATTAGTGGGAAGAGTCAAGTTTTGTGTCCCCAACAGCGTCCAGTGCATCAAATTCATCGCGATAAAGAGGGTTTAGAGGAGCGTCACATGCGAAGGCGAAGGTTAATTCCGTAATTATCTCGGCGCGACAAATAAATAATGTACCCTTTGCCGTTTCCATCATTTCCTAATTCTCTTGGAAATTCATTTTCTTTTTTTTCCTCCCTCCCCTTTTTTTCTTTTTTTTTTGCCACTCTACCTCGCCCAATTTCAATCACTCGAGTTCATCTGTCTGTGTTATGCAAATCTGAGCGACTGAGACTGAACCCATCAGCCCCTCCGCTCAACTCGCGAATGGAAGGGGCTGATGGAAAAGATGAATTCCTCCGCTTCAGTGTGCTTCCCGTCCTCACCCGGCGGCGTGCTATCAAGGCTACCTTTTTTACGCGCCGCTCTCGTTTATTTTAGCTCTGGCAGTAGGAGAGGAGGTGGCGCTCGCTCTTTCTCTGTCTCACGCCGCCCCGTGCGAGATCGTGGACACTAGCAGAGTGGACTTGGGAAGATAACGAGAGGGCTGCGCTAGTTTGACGGAAGACCAAATATCCCCGGCTATCTCTGTTAGTGACAGTCTTTTGAATAAAAAGGGAAATCAGGTTTTACTCTTTTTCTGGTGTTGGTTATTAAAATTGGTAGATATGCTTCCTACATGATATCCTTTCTCTCTGGTTGGAACTCTGATTGACAGCCGGCCCTGGCTATGAGCAGGGCTGAGGCTGGTGCCTTGGAGGCATGCAGACATAACACTATTATTCCAACTTATCCCTAGGAGTAAGTCCAGGCAGCCAGGGCCACAGCAGGAGGCTAATAGACTAGCCCAGAGGAGCCCCCCCACCCCCACCCCCACCCCTACCCCCGCGAAGCCTGATGCATTGTGTCAAGGCCTTGTCTACTTCACGCGCATTAAGGATCACATGCCACAATTTCACAGTACAGCAGGGGGACGGGCCCCCGTCCCAAGCTTAGATTGGCCAGTGATGGATAGTGTTGACAGTTACAAGCCGAGTACCAAGTGGCGCGACACAAAGGTCAAGGTTGAAGCTGCTAGTGTGGTCTGGTTAACAATGGAAGGTCTCCACGGTGGGAAAATGCTGTTTATACACAACACTAACTAGACGCGCACTTTAGCCGTTTGAAGCCACGGTTTCCTTTGTTAAGTATTTAACGTTCGGCCGCTTTAAAAGAGAAAGTGAAAACATCACGGCCGCTGAAAGGAATCGCTTCCCTTAGAAAACTCCTCGAGCAATCTGCATGAGGAAACCGCCCCGTTCCGATCACAGGCATCAGCGGCCGCCGCCGCGACCTGTGCCACATCACTCAGAGGTAGCAGTTGTTGCCGCTGCAGTGTCCTACAGGAGTGCATTTTTTTTCTCTTTTCTTCAATGTAGCACTTCAGGTTGAAGACATTTCTCCTGTCATTTTCCTCCAGTACTTCAGTGTAATTCTTTTTTTCTCTCCCCTCCATTTTTTCCCCGGCGACTGCAGTATGTGGCAGTCTGAATTGTGTGTTATTACCCAGCAGGAGACAATATCATTACCACATATTTGCTGTCAAGGGTCTGCAAAGAATGGTGCTGTCTTGGGCCTCAGTGATCTAACAACCTCACACAGGGCTTCAGAATTACCCACTCCTGGCTCGGGGAAGTCAAACACTACCAGTTAGAGAGGGGAGTGAACAAAAGAGAGGTACCCTCTCTCTCTCTCTCTCTGTCTCTTTCACTCTCTCCCTCTCTCTTGGAGATAGAAGGGGACACACCTCCTCTGCGCCAAACGGAGGATGCTATTCTCCCCGCGCCGCGATAGAAATATATGTTTGGTTCAAGTGCCCGATGATATGAGACCGCAAGGTAGATGTGGACGGGCAGTGTGCGTGGCAGTCTGTCATTTCAGATAAAGAGACAAATTGTAATCTCTGTGGTGTGCTATTAGTGTTGGATGAGTAGCTCATAATTACCAGCACTCGTATCAAGTTTTTTTTTTCTTTCTTGATACCACCACCGGATTCCGCACACTGTACGCAGAAATAAGAGGGGGGGGGCTACTTTTCTGTTTTCCTCTTAACATATCACACGGCGACAGGGGTTTCAGCATTCGATATGCCGTATAATGTCTGGGGAAAATAACTTCAGAATGGACAAACAATCCCTTCCGCGCAAACTAGCGTTCAGACTCCGTAACAGCGTCTTTCGCATAAGACAAATAGAATTGCTATCATTCCCGTTGACAGCGTTACAACAAACAGACCAACAGTTTATGCATACTGAGTGACAAAGCCATCTATTTTCTTTCCGGAAAAACAGGCAATACACACTCTGGCAATTGAACCACAAATGAGGAGTGAAAAATTCAAACTTCCTCTCCCGTCCGCCGTCATTTATACAAGTCATAGAAATATTTGATTGCTCTCGCATATCTCCTCGCGCTTAAGGAGGCAGCCAACCGGCGCGCGCGTGAACAAACAAACAAACAAAGTCTGGGCCTCCATATGAGCCTATCATTTAAGAATCCGAGTGAATCAAGCTTGCAAACAATCAGGCGCGAGGGAAAAAGAAAGTCGGAGAGAGCTTCTTTGAAGGTGTAAACAGAGCCCCTTATTTAAGGTAAGATGTGGCTGTGCATCCTTGATACACCTGTGCGCTGAAACAAGGCAAGAGTCCTTGATTTTTCACAACAATACGGGCCAGCTCTTGAGGAAGACACATTCCTATTCATGAATTAAGCATCTGTCGTGGTAAATTATGAGCGCGCGGCTGCAGTGTTCTTCACATTGTCTTGAAAACCAGTTTGGTAACAAAATCGCACGGCGTAGTCGTGCTGGATATATATTCACGCTATAAAAAATAGATTTCTTTAGCGCGTACTATATGCGAGGCAGAATTAAGTTTGATTTATTATTGCCGCCATATAGAAAGGTGTAGAATGGAGAAAAGCTGCTTCGAAGAAAGACAAAAAAAAAACAAGGCATGTAAGGACAAGCTGAACGGAAAGCAACTTTTTTTTTTTTTTTTGTCACGCCAGACAACATTTTCCTTCCTTCACTTTATTCAAAGGTGAACCCCATAGTGAGCTTATTACAACTAAGGATTTAATTAACGCGGTCTTCACCATTCTGCGAATGATATCCAAGATCACGCATCAGTCAGATCCGGTATCTGACACGATATTAAATTTGAACAGTTACACCTTACAAACAGAGAGCACTCAAAGACATTAGCCGATAGGACGGTAATGATAACGTTTTGAAATCGCTGCCACTAAATTAACCCGATTCTAATAGGATCCGAGGTAGATAACATGGAAAATTACTGTTTTCTTTTCAAGGCAATATACAAAATGGAAGCGCTACAAATTGATTTCTATTTCCTCCCTCGGTGAACCCCCGCCCCCACCCCCACCCCCACCGGCGCCCATCCACCATCCTCACATTTTCATAATTTGAGATGAGGCGATATGGCCTTAATATTCCCTATCTTATCTTGTCACATCCTGAAATTGTTGGAGAGGATACGATTAGCAGAACAATAGCGCGAGAAATGCACTTTGTGAAGGCTGTCCAGGTTTTTATGACGGAGAGTGGAGAGGTGGAGAATGGGGCCAGGAAGCAGGCACGGTGGCAGGCAAATGCCCTCTTTTTCTGGATCTTGATTTGTCGCGGCGGGCGTTTAGGAGAGCCCAGGAATTGACGATACGCGCCTGCCCACCGGTGCTGGCCATTCACACGCGATTAGCATTTTATTATTGTTTATGGCCCCATTTAGGAAGCCGGAAGACAGCCGCGAGCCAATGGTGCAAGGAGGGCTCCAAAGCGCAGTGTTTTTGGACTGGTTAAATGCACCATTAAGCCTTTTAAAATGAGCTCCACCCGTCAGAGACTAAAAACAAACGTGGCTTTCTGGCTATCAATGGGCACCACTTAGAGGAAACAATGCCCTGTTGAGGCCCACCAGTTTCCTCATCAATGAACATCAAAGATGAATGAGCCCTGGCTGACAGCTTTGTTTTGACTCTGATACCCACAAAGCCCTGCTCAATATCATCCTGGTCCTGCTCCTCTGTGCTGCCCTAACAGGTGCGACCCCTCTTCTCAATGCACCATTTGACAAGGCCGCGGATGGGCAGGGGCGGCGGTGGGGCTTTGGTCGACATCCTCCTTAATCCATCCTACTATAAAAAAACACTTTGAAAAACAAACGTTTGTTTGGCCAAAGTCAAAGCCCTGGAGCCTGGGGCTCATCCGTCTGTCTGCCCAGGCTTTCTACCCTTTATTGCTGCCAGTTTTTGTCAGCGCTTCAACTCTTCCCCCGCTCATTTGGACGGGACATTAAACAAGACCCGAGAGGATCTGATCCCCAGCCATTTCCCACAAGAGGAATACATACAGCTACAACAGCCAATTGTTTGGATTAAGATAACAGCGCCTCAAGACGAAGAAAGAGTAGAAAAAGGGGGTTTAAAAAAAAAAAAAAAGACACACAATCTCACAGAGCAAAACATTTAAAAAAAAAAAAACTGCCAGCATGAAAAGGTTTAGATTAAACCTGATTATCATTTAAGTTGCTCTTTAGATGGGGAGCATTTTTTCGACACTTAATTTCTGAGCTCACCCTTTCCCGCAGTAAGAACTGTGTGTTTTTCTGGCAGTGATAGGCTCCCACTACTTCATGGGGAGATTAGAGCTCCTCCACTCAGGGACACAGAAAGGCCTTCAGCCTGGCAGAGAGAGAGGGGGAGAGCCTGTGTTGAGCATTTTAATCTAGAGTCACAAAGATAAGATGCAATGGCAGATCAATATGTGCTCTACGGTGGCAGCTCCCTGAGAACTTGTCTCTCCGCCTGCGTACTAAGAAGACTTTACCCCGCGTGCCCCGTGGCTTCATTTCTCCACGGGCCGGCTATCTGCGGCGACTGTCTCCCGGTGACACCTCACACCGGGGCATGTTTAACCCCAGACGCCACGCAAAACAGACGCTGAATATCTAAATGGGATCGCCTGTGGAATTCGCCACGATAAATCTCTCCAGGAATCACCCGGTTTGAATATTCGATATCACATCTGTCCTTGGCTACCTCAGGGCGCGAGGCAGGTGTGATAAGGGATATTCAGAGGAGTGATTAGATAAAAGAAAGCTTTTTTTTTTTTTTTTTGGTGGATTGTGGGAGATGCATAGCAATAGTATTTGCACTCTGCCGTGTCTGCGCGACTGAAGTGTATAGGCAGCGTTCAGGATGTCATTTTTTTTTTTTACTTCATTTGCTCTCATTCGCATCACTGCGGCATTCCATCATTCCAGCATCATCAGATGAACTGTCTGCGATGAGACATCACTAAAAAAAATGAAATTCTTGTGTGTGTGTTTATATATATATATATATATATATGAAGAGAAACCTTGAACTCCTTTAATTTCCAGCCAGGTAAACAGCTCCCACTGCATGCCATTATGCTTTAAGAAGACACAAAACTCTCATCGGCGCGCACTCATACTGACATCATTAGCGCACACAAGTGGGTTACGACTTGTCTCTTTCATGTCGGCTTCCAGCAGCCCACATCTTGCCGAATCCCCCCCCCCAACCACCACCAACACCACCACCACCTCCCCTCCACACGCCTCGTCCTTCACATTTCAGCATAATGCCTCCAACGGCGCCTGCGACACGACTGCGTCCTGAACAGAACCAGATCATTAAAGGGAAGGAAATGCAAGTTATTGTCATGTTTGTTTGTTTTCGTTCACGGGCAGCAATTCAGATGCAGCAATGGCTCATTTCCAGACTTGGCCCTGACAGTTTACAGAAAAAAAAAAAAAGAAGAAGAAAAAAAAAAGCAAAGTGATGAACCAGATCTGCATTTGTGAGCACAAAACATGTACTGTAAAAAAATAAAAAAATAAATAAATAACCGCGAGGCTTTGGGCGAAGGGTGTGTATGCCGCAAGTTGTTGTCGGTGCGCTCGCACAGATGTGTGAGTGTTTGTGTGGCGCCGCGCGCGCGTGTCTTATGTGACAGCAGACCTCGCTGAGGACTAGCAATCACTCCATTCAGCATCTGCTGCCACACAGCTCATATTGTCATTCCCCAGTTTAAAGGAACCTTGAGCGGCTTCAAAGATCTTTTCAAAGCCTTAATCCTAATAGGTCGCGGTTTGTTCTGTCACATCAAAAGGGGGAGAGAGGAGGTAGGGGGAATAATGCATCGGGGCTGGCAGAGATTCTTAAGGGTGGAAGATTGGCAGAGGATTTGCAGTGCGGGGAGGACTGAAATCTGAAATATCGGACACAGAATGCCTGCTGTAATAGATATGAAATAGGTCTTCTCAACAGCATGAAAGGCTGACATTTCCAGAAAGTTTGTCATGAGAAGGCCCTTTTATTCGCCCTCGTCTATCTCCGTTTGTACTGCCACCATGTCCATAGTGGAAATTCGCAAGTGTCACTCTAACAGGTTATAGAATAAGATTGGATATTTAAGATTTTTTTTTTTCCCTCCTCCTTCCACCTCTTCCCTTTTTTCATTGAATGTTTAGAATTTCCGGTGAGAGACCAATTGAGCCAGAAAACTGCCTTCTGCGTGGCACTCAAGTTTAAAAATCCGCCTTCAGCGCTTGTTTCCCGATGCTGTGTTACAGCCAGCTGAATGGAGCGCGGCCTTGGAGTGGATTCTTTACCATTTCGCAGCATTCTAGGATCTTATTGCGCGTTATATAGCGCGCCTATCACGAATATCATTGGAGGAATTCATGAGATAAGGGAGCTTACTTGATAAGCAGATATTGCCCTCAGTGTGCACTGCGTCTCTGACAAGTTCAAATCAAGTCTGCCAAAGCATATAGTGAGACGTGCTAGACCATAAGTGTCACTCGCGTGTTTACTCCTCACCTCCCTGACACTTTATCAGCTCTGAAGGTGTCTCTCATGCATTTCACCTGATCGACTCGGCAGACAAAGAGACGTTGACCGTGTTTCCAACAGTGCACAAGTGTCCGGCTAATTAGCCGCTCATGGGAAACAGAGCATTGATTTTCTGTCAGAGAGCCTCCCCCCTCCTGCCCCGCCCTCCCCCTCCAAAGGAAAAAAAAAAAGAAAAAAAGAAACAGGGCTGTTTGTCTTTTGATGCACCGTACACCATTGATAACGGCGATAAAACAGGTCAGGGGTGTGTAGCATATTAGCAAACCTGGACACGCTATACCCGTGGGAACCCATATGTAATGATGCAGTTTAATTGTGCAGGGGGTGGTGGGGGGGGGTCGGTTTAAGAAACTGCGGGTAGTTGGAAGTAAACAAAGTTTGTCGTGGATGGAAATGGACTGTCTGACCAAAAAAAAAAAAAAAACCCAAAAAAACAACATATCTTTTCAGCTCTGTAAAGGCGTGAAATCCCTCTTGTGCTTGTTATTTCACACTCCCGCGGCTCCAGCTTGGGCCAGCGGTGGCACTGTAAACAAACAAACACATGTGGATGCACACCAACACACACGCGCGCAAGCACGGTATACTAAAGAGAAGGGATTTCGGCAGAGAACTTAACTAATGACCTCACTTGCGGAGACCGTCCCAGAATCCCACTGACTGTTTCTGCATCATTCCAACAAACCTCGAGCATATAAAAAGATATTTTCATGTGTTTTTTTTTTTTGTTCTACAATTTGTCGTCCGTGCTCAGGCGGTTTTGATTTTCGACTGCGCCGAGCGCGCCGCGTATAAATAATGGTTTCAGTATCAGGCTGGACGGCGTGCCAGCCACCTGCTGATCCAGCCGCACACAGGTAGAGCCAGCCCGGGTGACGCCGGGGCCGCAGACGCGGGCATTCAATCTGCCAGCAAACTAATCAGTGAAAGGGATGAACTCCAAGCTTATCAGACGGGGTCACGGATGTAGGTGGAGGAGGCAGCGGCGGGAGAGCAGGGATGTTTTGCACAGCCACAGCAGGGTGACACGGGCCGCAGAATGGGAAAATTCACAAGTCTCAGTGTGGGAGGTTGGGAGAGCGCAACCCTCGAGGAGGTGAAGGAAGCTTTGCTGCCTACCGCCCACGCGTTTACCTGCACGTGTCAGATGCTAGCACCTTCAGCCCAGCTATCTTATCGTGAATGCCAGGTTCACTTAGCTTTGCAACGGATATCTAGCCCGGCTGCTATATCGTCGCTGATGGGCGTTTGTGGGTTTAAACACTGCATCACGGTAAACAGCAGGGGTTTACCATGACAGTCAAATGTTAGGGCTGGATGCAGACACGAATCCGGTGTGTCGAAATCCCATGCTCAAGTAACGCTTACTCTCTGAGACACCTCCCTCCCCCCCATGTTAACAACAACAATTCATTTCAGCAGATAACAAAAAAAAAATGCTCGCCTTTGAAATGCAAGGCCCCGCGTCGATCCGTTTTGTCTTGAAATTCAAGAATGTTCTTTTGCCTCGGCGCGGCGACGCGCCTCTGAATGGAGGCATTATTTCGGCGCCTTAACTGATCACCGCTGGAAACCGTTCTGTATCAGCATTTAAAGGTACAAGACTGTAATTCAGGAGGTAATTTCACATCTTAACAGAATCCAATTAAAAGCGTGGACATTTCAATTAAACCTCCCCCTGGCTTGTCGCTGCAGTGTCACACCGCAAGTGAAATTGGAATCAGATTACGGGAGGTGGGGGTGGGGGGTGGGGGGGAGCAGGGTGGGGGAATCTGAAGAAGTATTTTTTCGGCGCAATGAGGATCACGCGTTTCTGATAGAGACCCCTGTCATGCATACTGCAGGAAGGAGGGGGGTGGAAAAAAATGCCTTTCTTTGCCAACATTAGTCGTTTAATTCTCCCTCCTTATTAATTTCACAGCAGATTACCTGAGAAGATACAAAACGCTGTCAGCAAAGAGTTTTAATTAAGTATGGGGTATGTTGCCGTGAGTACCTTATGTGAAACTGCTGCCTTATAATGCTCTTGTTTTAATTACTTCAGAGTGCCCCCTCATTAACCTCTATGGAGATGTGCTCCAAACTACAGTGTGCATTACAAACACTAGAAACAGAAAATTACTTATATCCATGTACAGATACTTATATCCATATTTGCTCCGGTGCAGGAACAATCATGTTTTTTTTTTTTGTGTGTGTTTTTTTTTTTTTTTTGCTTTAGAAAAAAAATGGAAATTTGCGAAATAAAATAAAAAGGTGCAATTAGGGATGCTGTGCTTTGAACTTGTCAAAGTGGGAGATAACCTTGGCAGCTAAGGGCGCTGTGACGACCCCTGGTGGGAGCTGTAATTTAAAAAGTGCAGTCTCTTGTTTGTGCCTTATTTCTCAAGAGGTACAAAATAATATGTAGGTTCCTGCAGAGTATTCAGGCTATCAGATATATTTGACACGTCATTGACATATTTTTTTTTTCTC
Organism: Mugil cephalus; assembly: GCF_022458985.1. Classification (NCBI taxonomy): domain Eukaryota; kingdom Metazoa; phylum Chordata; class Actinopteri; order Mugiliformes; family Mugilidae; genus Mugil; species Mugil cephalus. Next base: position 7,289,012 of record NC_061786.1, on the reverse strand, counting down.
AAATAATCTTTCAGGTGCTGTAATAGAAAAAAGGGATTTTAAAATAGAGATGCAATATAATACCAATTTAATATACTGTTTTTTTTTTGTTTTTTTTTATGTAGCCGAGTCAAATAAGATTCGGTTTTGTTTCATCATTTCACTGACTCCGTAGCAGCCGTGGGTGGTCTCGCGTCTCTAAAAACCGGCAGACCCCGTGGACGTTTCCCGTTTGATCCTTTTCATCCCGAAGTTCCTGAATGGTCCGATATAGGTTTCAAAAAATTGCTCCGAGAGTGGGCTCCCATTCAGAACACGAGGACGGGTAACTGCGCCACTGTCCACCCTCGCACCTTAATGCGGTTTAACAGGATACATTAGCTTTTAATGGCACTTAATTGTACAAAAAGGAAATCCATAACCACATAAGGAGAAAAGTCAAGTATTTCCAAGCTCTTTATAAGAACAATTTAGAGCTGACAAGTGCTTTTCAAACCTTGGATTGGAATCAGTCCGACAGCCTGGTCATGGGAACGACGGTCTGCATTTGTGAGCCTGCAGTGCCACCATTTGGTCACGATGGGTCCTTCGTTTGACCACCAGACAGCCTGGAAATCACCTGATCTAGGCCTGCATGGAAAATAATATATGATATTTGTTTATATTCTGAAAATCTACATTTAAAAATAAATGATCTCGTTCAAAAGATAATGTCACAGTTAGCCGTGTAATTGCTTTAATTGCCGGCATTGAGGAAGCACCGCTGGGTTCTACAGCAGACTGTAAAGTTGAACTGCCTCAGCCTACGGTATGCTGTTTCAGAAACGAGCTGGACCCGAACTACTTCCAGGTGCGGAATTAGAGGGAGAAGAAAACCATCCAGTCCCATTGTTATTGCCGATAGATTAGCATAGGTCCGTGCCATCTTAGATAATGAGCAATAACCTGCACTTCAAGAACAGGGGAGGTTTGCCAAGAAGAAACGGTGATTACAGTCAATTAAGACTGATGACAAAGCACCAACAATAACCCGGTGTGTGCGCGTCTGCGCGCATGTGTGTGTGTGAGGGCTCGTGTTTTATTCACTCATCCTTCCAAACTACCCCGTTTTGTGTAATCAACATCTGTTGTGACAGGCAATCTCCTCCTTTCTCAGAATGGCCCACTTCAGATAATGAGTGTCATACCAAACTGCAGGGCAAAGGCTGATTTTGCTCCTCTTTTTCACTCCTCCTCTTTGGCCTCCGCTCTCACTACCCTCTGTTCTCCCTGCTATCATTCAAGACATCCATTGTGGAGAACCTTGAAAAAGGGAGACAAACGCACTCACAACATTGTCAGAGCTCAATATGTGGGGGTGGCACATGAAATAGAATGCAGCCTTTTCTTCTTTATTTGAGAGTATGGGATCCCTCACAGTTGACTCCGAAAACACTGACACTCTTGTGAATGCCTTTATTTTACTCGAAGAATTTTTGTCATCTGGACAAAACATACTCCTTTACGGGATTTTTAATTAGTTCTCTTTGGTTATATCTTCTCTTCCTGTCGCATTATGTTACTTTCCTCTGCACAGATGTGTCTGGATTTGCAAGGCCTTGCATAAAGGATGTACATTTCAAGAACAAAACAAGCTCTGTTCTAAGCTCGCTTGCCTCCGCTCGCCACACCAGTGCTTTAGGCGCCATCTTCTGGAATGAGCAGGAAGAACCCAGGGTGGGTCTCACTTGTAGTGTTTTGTAGGTTTGATCTTGTAATTGAAAATCAAATCTAACACACACACACATTTAGGAATAAAGTTTTATTAGAATCTAACACTTAATCAGAAAATATTTCTCACTCACAAACTTGAACTTTGCATCCAATCTACGGCCTGAGCGCAGTTTTCAATGGGATGCCAATAAAGTACTCACAAAATAAAATTTTCCCAGCTTAGCCTCAAAGGGAAGTGTCTCCAAAAGCGGGCAGACAGGTTCAGACGAGCGAAAATGCGAGATCGCGCACAGTTTCTTGAAACTTTAAAATTCATCTCAGAACGTGAGCTTTTTTTTTTTTGGCCACTTCCAAGATGGAATTTGCTCTCTGCACAACCGTGTAGAACAAATTCTCTTAGAAAACCCATTAATGCCAAAAACACTCTGAACGTCACTTCAGCATAACAAGATTTCTTAATCTATATTAGAGCTTTTCTGATTCCATTTTTTTTTTCCGGTTCAGTGTGTCAAGTGGCCGTAATGAGCAGTGAACTCTTTGTGTTGTGTGTACGTGGGGTACGCAATAACATGAATGAAAAGCATGCGGTTCCTCAGCAGTTCACCCAGTTGAATGTTGTTATATGTCTGCAGGCACCAAGCTCTTGCCAAAGCAAAACAAGCACAGCTTAGGGTTCTGTATCTGCTCACTCAGGGCAGGACAGTGAAGTGACAACTAAGTGGGTGTGTGGCGTCCTGTGCTATTGTGATTGAGTTTTTCTATGTCATGCTTTGATAGGTTTGGTGGAAGGACACCTATTAGAGCATGGCCTCTTTTGTAACAGAGAATATGTTAAGATATAGCCTGATGGACTCTCTTAAATGGAATACCGCAATTATTAAAGTCATTTATTAGACATGAATTCAAATCTATACTGAGAAACTTGTCTAGGTGCTCATGATGATAAAAAATGTGCACACACTCGCTTTGCAGTATCAAAAACACATGCCGAATGTTTGCATGCCTTGCAATAGAATAGCATTATTTTCACCCATTTTTTTTTGTTAACCTTATAATGTCCTCACTTCAGATTGGCAGATGAATCTATTTATTGCTTAGAATAATGTAATACTATATAGTGGATTTCTTTAGTGCTGTGGAACTGAAGGTTGAATCGACACCATTCAAGGTGTGACATGGCATAACACGCAACCTGAACAATTTATGGCAATAAAGAAAGGTATAAGGACTCTGACTGAAGGATAATTTCAGAAATGTAGATGGAACATTTTTATTGGGCACGGCCAGAGTAGATGAGAGTAGACTGTTAATATGCTATCATGACTGTATTTGGAACTGCAGTATAAGTCTGAACTACAAATCAAGGTTATTGGGTGCTTCGGTGAGAATGTAGAGTAAGTTTTTCAATAGTGGAATGTGAGGTACAGAGAATAACTATGATGTGCTTATTATAAGTGTAAGATACTATGTGATTTCTCTCCCAGGAGGCAAAAGTAGTTGGGTAACTCTATTATTTGCTTACATTAATCCTTGCACCAGGTCTGAGTAGCTTTTCACATGCATTTGTAAATTACCCAGAAAAGTTGTCTAAAGCAAACTGATACATGTTGTCTCTCAGTAAATAGCATAAAACCAATGTAGTATCACAAAGTTTGCAATCCCCATCTCCTCTGTTGTAGTAAGTATTTTAAACACCAGAGGGCGCCTGGGAGCCATAACAACGATCAGGTAAACTCCTCATCTGATTGTTGTCAAAGTAGGAAATAATTTCTGACTGAAGTTGGATGCCAGTATAAAGTGATGATTGATTTTAGACAACACAATATACTGAAGCTAGCATTTCCTCGATTTGTAAAAACTTATTGAACTTTAACATGATAAACGCCCCCAAACACCCCACTCTTTCCCTGACACAGACACACACCGACACATACACAGACACACAACTTAATGATCTGTGAAGCACTACAAATAAGAACAGCATACATTAACACAAGAGCACAACAGCAACAACAGCAAGATAAAATCAGTCAATAAATAAAAACTTCAAATTGGTAGAAACAGACATAATAGCCCAAAGTTAAAAATCAGACTGGGCCATGACATCATGGGGTTGGTGATTCCCGTAGCGGTAGACAGTGAAAGTGAGAAGAGAAAGCTTGAGAAAGACAGATGGTGAAAGATAGATAGCGGAAGATAGCTAGTGTTAGTCAGATACACGTTGTGTGTGCTTGGTTTATATTGCATTTTAACGTGTGGATACAGCTAGCTTGGCTTACCTGCTACAAATGGGGCGTTGCAGAGTTTCCTCTCGGACATCTTTCAGCGAAAGCACTGCCACTTCCAACACGTCCACCTCCTGGCATATAATGTGGAAAGTACGCACCGTGGTGATACAGGACAGGCGGCGGATTAAATGGCCCAGCAGACGGATTCTGAAACAGTGGCATCAGTGAACAACGGCTACACTGACACCCTGTAGCTTACCAAGTTTCGCCTCTTTTTCCACTCTTAGTGGTACCATTGCTCAGTTTAAACGCCGTATTGGTTCAAAAGCATATCAAATAAGATTTATATTGGATATATAGGATTCCTTGTCCATTTCCAACTGCGTTCAGAGGGATCCAATCAACCCTGTGACGTATTCAGTTACGTCACTTCAAAATGGCGACACCCTAGCAGCAAGCCAGGTGGAAATGATGAAAAATAAACTTCTTAAATCTTTAATTTTAGTAACTTGGATGTCTTTCTCATAACTTTTAGTAAGGAGCCATGCACAACAGCAACAACACACCCACTCCCATTCTCCGGCCTCTGTCTCTTCCCAGAACCCGCTGTCAATAAAATAAACAATATTAATTAATCATGACTGTAAATTACACAAATAATTATTAAATGAATGTATTACAACATCAAATATCAAAATATCATAGGCGGTTCTAGCCCATTTTAGGTACATTTTAAGGGTTTGTCTATAATAAGATGACCAAAAACATTAGCGCAATACAGTAGTACTAAGTATAAGGTTTAAACATGGGGGGTGGGGTGCTGCAGGGTCTGTTCGGTTTAAAAAGAGAGACAAAGGATAGAATAATATTGTCTCTTAGACTGGGTTGCCAATTGACCTATATCTTTAAGTTTGTTTTGCACTTATTGATCTCACTTCCTCTTCCTATTGAAACGCAATTTATTTATTTTCTCAACCAAATGGGCAGATCTGTGACACAGAGTTTGACATTAAAGCACCCCGTAAAGCCCTGACCCTAGAATCGCCCCTGCCACATACAAAAACATGGAAACGCAAGGTGGAACGGTTATAAACAAGGGGGCGTATTCATATCATGTAACCACTCCTCTCTGTCAGGCTGCGCTTCCGTGTTTACACACCCACAAAGAAAGAAAAAAAGGGACACAGCGGCGTCCGTCGGCTCGGGTGAATGTTTACCGAGCGAGCCTAGGGTGGTGAGGAAAGTGACAGTCACACCGGAGCCTTGGCGTATGGTGAAGCACGGGTGATTTCAGCTTCCACGGTTGCATTTTTACAGCGGAATGTTCACGCGAAGGGGGCATGGAGACGTCAAGAAATCTACACAGAAAGTTCTGGACCCAAAGAAGGATGTTCTGACCCGGCTCAAACACCTCCGGGCTCTGCTAGGTGAGTGAAGAGCCACCGGGCTCCGAGCTAGCTAGCTGGCTCCAGCCGGCGGCTACCGTCCAACAAGGCGTCGGGTTAGCAGGCGGTCACTTATTGCAGCTACCTGACAGGTAACATGCACTCGTATAATGGCAAAAGGCACCCTTTGCCAGTAGTAGTTGTTCAGTATTTTTTTTCTAAATGACCGATATCGGACAAGCCGCTCAGTGATGAGGCATGGGTGCTAGCTAACGTCAGCTAGCTCCCTTGCGGCTAACTAGCCTGGCGATGTTGTTGCCTGATGCTCTGATGCTGCTGTGTCAGGGCACCGAAGCAACAACATGCGTCCTCCTGTTTCATCGTAATTTCATTCATTTACATCAACACTGAGCAGCACAAGCAGACGTCAGCGTTCAAACAGTCGAGGCTGAAGTGCGACCATAACTGGTGACAGCCTGGTTGAGCAGGACTCATGTCACCCTCTCTGCCACTCACCCACGATCTATGCTTCTGCGTTAACGGACGCAGAGGCTCCCGCGTTAACACAGATACCTACGCAGACCCTTGGCAGAGCCTGGCTCTGTAGCTGACATGCACCTTCCCAGAAATGTAACAGCAGGAAGAGCTGTGATTGGTCCACTTGGTAGTAGTAGGAGTGTGTTTCAGCTCCAGTGTTTCCGTCTGTTTCTCCATCTAAATGGCTATCTAATTGATTGTTTTGCATCAGTAAAGAATTGGTAAGGTTAACTGAGAAGGTTTGGCAGTACAAACATTTGTACGACTCTTGTTCTGTCAACTTTGGGCGGAATTCGGACGAAATTTCAGTCAACGTTTCAGCCGCCACTGTTGAAAGCGAAGCAGGAAGTAGAAACAAAAATGAACCCGACTGGCAAAAAAGGCACAGCACCGTCTAGCGTTTGGGTGGCATCGCTACAGAACTTGACAGACGGCTAAGCGCACGAGTATAAATACCTAGCACTGACGTAGGGTCCGTGCGTAGGTCAGTGCAGTACCATGAATTAGGCTTGGGATGTTTAATTTCATGAGGGTCAGACGTGTGCCAAACTGCTGGAGCCCATTGTTTCTTTCGCAGGACAAGGAAGTGATTCGTGCTCATGCAAAGTGCTTATGACAGTCATAAAACACCAGTGTAACCTTAGCTGTTCCAAATTTGTCTTCCTGCACTGATAATCATGAATTTCCTCTGTAGTACTCTGAGTTGTCAGTCTTGTGTCAAACATGATAGAATCTGATCTCAGTCTGGTTCCCACATGGATTTATAGATCAATTATAATAATGCAGTCCATAAAGTGGACTTCTTTGGACTTGTGTGCATGAATGATGAATTGCACTCAAAAGCAGATGAAAGGCAACCTGAACAATTTATACTAGTGCAAGTGTGGGTAAGCCACATTACATACACTACAAACAAAAATCATTTAAACAGAGAAGAGAGGTGTTTGGGTCTATAGCAAGCCTTCAGTAAAGTATGCATAGGTATGCATAATGTTTTCATTGGATACCGCGGGGTGAACTGTTGTAGTATTGGCAACACAGCGTACCGTACTGCAACTGTGTCTTCTGTTGTTCTCAGTGCATCACAGACATATCGGGGTCAGTGGGCACTTTGGGAAAGTGCGGCAAGGAACAAAGTTGTCATTTGGGAATCGTGAGATATGGAGCACAACTGCAGTGCATTCATTAGAAGTGTGAGATATTGTCTTATTTCTTTCCAGTATTCCGGTCAAACTAGGTCACTTACTTGCCTGTATTATTCTGCGTTATCTAAGGGCGAACATCCAAGTAATTCAGTTAAATGCGCCGTCTAATGAACTGATGATTATGAATGCTTATAGCTCCAGGGTAACTGTGTTTGTTTGTTTGTTTGTTATGGTGTTTTTTTATTTTATTTTTTTTATTAAGCACAATGTGAATGTTTTGCAGGGACAAAAACACATCACATTAAATTAAATTAATAATGACAAATGATATTTAACATTCACAAATAACCTAGCTTACAATTATGTCATTATTAACCATGGACACAAAAGTAAATATGCTTTCTAAGCCTTAAGTCTTAACTTAACTTTTAGTTACTGTAAACATTAAAACACTGGTATATAGAATAGGAGGATCACATTAGTAAAGAGCACATCTGAGCTGTTTACGGGTTGTTTGTTGACTGATGCATGTTGGCTTGCGATACTTTCATAGTGGATCTGGCCTCTGTTGTATTGATTTCTAGTGCAGTGGAACAACTGGGACAGCCACTATCAGCCAAATAGCGTTAAGAAGCTTGAGATATACTGTGGGAAGTTAAAACGGCCGAGTTCTTCTGCTGTCATAGCAAACCCTTCAATGTCAAGACCAGAACCACCAAGGTGGAGGTCAACACAGAGCTCTGCGTGTCCTCTGTGTTTTTCTTTCCCTCATGTGCAGCCAGAGATAAGGCCGGACTGTTTGTCCAGCAGCTGATAGCCAAGCGTGCATGCTGATGTCCCCCAAACTCCCAGATTTCACCGCGCTTTCAGCTGAGGAAGGATTTCCTCCTGGAGCTGCTGGTTCCTGAGTGGGCAGGAAGCCGTGATGAAAGATGGGGTGCTGTGGAGGACAGGACAGGACAGGACAGGACAGGACAGGGACTTGGGGAAACGGAGCTGGCCTCGTTTCACCGCTCAAAGTGTTTTGTCTTTTTAAATAAATAACTCACTCTATTCATAATATTACCAAGGAAGTCATTTAAATTAAACTGTCTATTTCCCCACAGTAGATGGTTGTAAAATGTCAACAATCCCATTGTTCTTTAGTAAGATTAAACACATATTCACAGGAAATTTGCTAATTGACTTGATGTTTAACTCTTTAACCTGGAAGTTTATTTTTTAAGACTTTGTTTAGCAAGAATAATTTATCATCATTATTTGTCATGCTAGATGGATGACACAAACGCAAAAGCACTGATGACCTTAATGCTATGTTCACACTAGCGTCAAGACGTCAACAAACTACGGTGCATTTTCAATGGAAATTTGCGATACGTCACAGCGATTTTCTCGAACTTGATGCCCAGGAATTTGAGCTGGCTTCGACCTTTTTTCAATGGTCCACTGATGCGGTGATGTGTCAACCAATCATATACGCGTCACCTCTTCCTCGGTTAACAACCGTCAATCTGACTGACAATGTCGCTGGCAACAAACTGGCAACAGTTGCTCAAGTAAGAGTGACTTCTCCAGGGTCTAGGCTATGCAAAATCTTCAATGTCTTTGTCTCTCCGGCTTTGTAATAAAGCAGCACATCAAGTGAGCTTGTTGAATCCAATCATAGTATCAGTGGCTGCAGTGGAAAGGACCTATGATCTGGGCTATTTTCAGAGTGGCCCCTGTATTGGTTTTCTGCTCACTGAGCAGATCTGGGGGATAGAGTGTGAAGGCTGCTGCATGTTAATTTGCTGGTCATGCCTGGCTGGATTTGGCTGAGGCTGTTAATTACAGGAACCCAGCAAACCACCTGATCACCCGGCGCTCCACTCACTAGTGCCACTAACTACTCTATTTCTTGCTCAGTCATTCTCGTCCTTGGGCGCAGTGCGCTCTGTATTCACCGTCGCATACAACTGTCCCGCTTCCCATTAAAATAATTCTGAAGATCATGGTCAAAGTGCATGCTGGTGTGAGTGTGGGAAGTCCTTCATAGATTTGAAAGCACACAGAAGTGTTTGTCTGGAGGAATCCCTAAGGCAATTCTCACAGCTGGGGAATCAGAGAGCCGAGTCAGCCATACAGCAGTCATGGAGCAGTGTCAGACTCCAAGCTTTTTTTGAGGAGGTTTGTACATACTGTATGTTGGTCCACTAGGGTGTGTGATAAATAACTACACTTCATCATGAAGACACAGCTGTATCCTAAGTAGCTTGTGTTCTCTTGTGATCTTCAGCTGGTGTAAACATGTTCAGATGGGACCGACTGGTTGTGTACTGCATGGGAACAACAGTGAATGTGTTGCTAGTGACAACAATGCTAGTGTTTGTTTGTAAGTGCAGGTGTCAAAGGTAATGTTTTTTTTTTTTTTTTAAAGAAAGCCTTGTATTCATCCGTCAGACGGAATCAAATACAGCGTCATTACACCTCACTTTTGTCCATGTGTGGACTGTAAGTGTTGTTTGGGTCAAGGTCAACTGAAAGTGCTGCTTTTAGAAGAGGAAATCACGAGCTGAAGCACCGCGGGTAACAATGAGCACAGCATCGGAAGGGCTCTCAAGAAAGTCCTCGGTGTGGCTGAAGTAAAGGCTGAGATCACTCGACTTCTGATTCTGCCCCTTTTGTGAGACACTTGGGTTAGGCTAGTGAATAACTTCAGCCTCTCACCATCTTTTATCTCGTGCTGCGGCATGATGCCAACACTTAGACGGTCTAGTGGAGTTCATCTGCACTTTGTGTTGTTTCCTTGCATCATATCACACTCTGAACTTGCGTTTGGTTCTGAAATCTGTCGACAGTAAAACGAAACCTTTGGATAAAATAGTTGTTTCAGTACTGATGATGCTGCCTAGAATACGCCAGTGCTCATGGGGTCTTTGTGTTTAGATTGTGATATAGTGCCAGATGTTTGACCTCTGGCCAGCTCTTCACTACCAAAAATCCATTCTGCTTCATGGCTCTAACGCGACAATTTACTATGTTGGTATCTGATTAGTGCTCTGTATCGACCACTACTCAAAGCTGAGGCATCAGAACCTAGATTAACGGCTCTTAATAGGTCACGGCCGATTATAACAGCTTCTGTCAGCATTGTCCTGTTTTTAGCATCCTGCCCTTAGTGTGACATCTGCAGAGCTGCTGTACAAGAGGATTTAAAAGAAAGAAATGAGGAATGGGCTTCTAAATCAGCTGTTGTGAACAATGTAAGGTGAAATTGCTTGAGTTTAGGCTGCAAATGGTTAACTTGACTTACAAAAACAAATTCAGAAGTTTCACTTTAGGAGTGCAACATATATATCCTTCTGAAATGCTTTGCGCTGCATAAGTTGGTGGGAGCAAAAAGTCTACAGGACACACACAGAGACAGTGCAGCTAAATAGAAAGTTGAAACTCTGCACCCTGTCCTGCCTAGTCTTAATGGAGCTCACGTGTCGCTCGGCATATCCTCTTTTTGTCGTTGAATACTATCAAGACAATCTCTGCCACATGTTTAAGATGTTTACACCAAGACCAGTGGAAAAAAAAAAGTAATTGAGACGTTAGCGGGACAAAGGTGAGCTGGTAAAAGTCAGGTGCTTCTTCGGAAGCACCTGTCAACAGGTAGAGACTTGTCAAAAGTCACAAGGTAATGGATGATATAATCTTATTGTAGTGACAGTGCAACTAAACAGTTTCTGAGGTGGTACTATATTCTACAATTTGAACTTTTGCTCTCCTCATGGTTTAACAATAACAGATTCATCATTTAGCAAACTATTCACCGCATGTAACAAGAATAAGGTATGAGGAGGGAAATTAGTGCTGCTATATGGAACTTTATACTCTTCTTTTCACCCTCATACCTGCTGTTTATATGCGTAACTTCTGAACTGGTGGCATTGTCACGATAAGTATTTAAAGTATAAAGAAGTCCTAAGCTGCCATCCCTGGGACATTAGAATTGCAAATAGTGCCATGGTAAAACACGTCATAATTATTACTGGAGCTGGATCACCACACCTCATGATGCCCAGAGGGCTCTTACTCGTATAGTTTGGACCTTTGTGTTCATAACAAAGAAATGTCATTTTATGAAATCAGTAACACACCTCATCAGTGCTGCCTGTATGTGATTGTGAGTCATGGAATACCTGGCCAGCTGTTTTTAAGGCACCAGAAGTACAGGTGAATCTGTTATCACCATCCATAGACTTTGTGGTGTTCTGGGCCTTTTAAATAAATGAGAGTTGTTCTGTGATGTGAATACTTGCGTCAGCTCTTTTTGATAGATTGTATATGTGTGTTATATTGTAACACATGACTTGTAAATACAAAGCTTTACATCTAGGATGCATAGTATTTCTACACATGAACCTTTGACAGTGCTCTTGGCCTCGTTCGTCTGTTTTTAGTCAGTGGGATAGCTGTCATGTGTTTTTGGAGCTTCCTTAATACCCAAATTTGAAATATGATATAAGTCACATGGTGTTGAATGAATAGCTGTTTTTCCTTTTAGCTGCTGGCCTGCCGGGGAAAGCGCCACTGTCCTGTTCTCTGCTAGGGGTGATGTCTCTGTGGTTTTTACACGGCGCACGAAAAACCTGTTTGTCTAGTTGCTGTGTTTACTTGTCCTGCTTTAATAATAGCCAAACCCAAACAAGACCTGCGGTTTACTGTGACATGGTATCAAGCCTTCATCTAAAAGTGTATTTACATGTTTCTTCTCCAAATGTTCAAGCTCCTGCTAATCTTCAGCGGATTTAAAGCAAAACAGAAATAAACACTTAGCTGGGGCTTACAGCATTGTAGATAGCTACTCAACAACTATGTACTAGTTGTGTGAAATTACTAATAATGAAATTGATAATGTAGAAAAAATGAAAAACTTCAGTAGGTGGAGCCCCATGCTATAAAACCTTCCCCTGTTGTTAGTTGTGGCTTTTTTGTAGATCCGGTGAATGGGAAGAAAGATTAGGGAACAATATATCACTAGACTTGCTTTATTTGTTCGCATCCATCTTTAATTCCGATTTATAAATTAAGGAAAAATTAGCTTGATTGTTTATTTGGTAAATGTGTTGGTTGTAAGGCTGCCGGAGGAGGAAGAGTGAAAGTTGCCAGTTCTCTCCAGTGTTAAGCCGCTAAGATAAGCCAGTCTCTAATGTGTTGGCTCAGACTGGGATAAGGTCACATTTTGCCAGTTCTGCTCTGACCGTTTCACACTGTGCTCTGTGGACACATAGGCCCAATCTGTTGCACAGCTAGAAACTGACTGCAAGTCAAAAGGCATTCGTGTGGTGCTTGGCAGAGTGGTGTCATAATGAAATTATTTGCATGGACAAAGGTGTTGCCTTGTCATAACAATTACATTCTTGTGTTTGTATGTTTGTTGAAATTCAACTGTAGTTTTCAGTTTGTACCATTTATGCGTAGCGTCGCATGACATGGCTTCTCAAGCATGCTAGCATTTCGTATATGAGTTGTAGCTCACGCAATGAGAGCGCAGCATGTTTATTTCTTTGGCCTGACAGTATGTTAATCATTCCCTGCGAATATGTTGCTCAGATGACGCATGGCATCAAGCCAGTTATTAATGTTTCCTCCTGATTGACTATGGTAACTCAAGATCTGCCGGTCTGCTGCATTCCTATGTGGCACGTTGCTGCAAACTGTAAATCCTTATAAGATAAACTAGCCCACAGAAAATGCTTGTTGTCAATACTGATAACAAAAACTAAGCCAATTGGCTCCGATCGACTTCCTGATAAGAATTACCAATTTGTCCCAGTGCGAGCTGAATTGTGAGTGACATCTCCGGACTGGCACAGCTCGGAGCACGTCGAGCAGCATTAGAGGCAGCTCTGTGTACACTGACTGCTGCCTATTGCATCATATAACAGACTCACCATCATCAGAGGGTTGCAACAGATTTATGATTAACCTTGTTTCTCTGTGGTCAAATATCAACCTCCTGTTTGTCACAAAGCACCCTCTGCAGCTGACCTGCTTCTCCTCACACCATTCTTCTTTTACAGACGCACCGACATTTTATTATCTGTTTGTTGTGTATGGTACGTCCATGACGGTCAGTCATATTTGTCCAACAAAAACAAAAAGGTGAATTAGAACATAGATATATTCTTAACGAAATGACATCTTCGCAGTCTCTAATGTAAGACATAACGTGACATCCTTTGATTGTTATTGATGGTTAACTAGCCGCTGAATTGCACTGTTGTAAAAAAAGGTAGCAATCATTCCACATTAAACAGAATAGCAGTAGTATCTTCTCCTCTGTCCCCCTTGTCGTCTTTTTGTGTCAAGTCCTCTGGATCTGTGGGTGAAAAGGGGACAGTGAGCTGATCAGGTGCAAGGTGCCAAGAGAGTTTGCATTTTTTACAGTTTTTTGGGGGGTTCAGCTTGTTCAGCAGTTCTTTCAACGAACTGCAGATTTTGTTGCACATTTTAATGATGACTATTGCCATCATAAGCCACCATAGACTGGAGGTCTGTTTCATTCACGATGCTCTTTACCCTGTTTGTGGAGGAACTCAGTTCTGCCCTTTTAGAAGCAGGGAGTGACGCAGAGCTGGAGAGGAGGCAAAAATCCTTAGTCCACCACATGCTTCACATTATCAGAAGTAATTATTGGCTGAAATGATTGAAAAAAATAACAATTGTCTTACGTAGGCCTTATCAGATGGCAATACTATAGTGCAGTATGTGTGTGTGGATGCACTCCTGTCCGTGATGCTTCTGCAGGCGTTTCATTGAGTTAGTTGTCTACAAGTTTCTTCTCACTGTGTCAGTTGCACTTTGCTGTTTTTGATTTTGTTTCTTCCTCGGTTTTTAAAATAAATCCACACAGCTGACATGATGACTAAGCTGTCTCACTCAGGTTCAAGCTGCTGGTCACATGACACGTGCTGCTCATCTGCGTTAGCTATGACACAACTGTCTTCACAGCTTTGGGCTTATTGACATGATTGTTTAGATTAATGAGTAATAATCAATACTCAATCCAGTGACTTTGGATAACATTCTGCTTCCCAGTTCCTTTATCTTCTTGATGGACCTTGTTTTTTTTTTTTTTCGTTTTTTTTTTCAGGACAAAAGTCATCTCATCTCATTGCTTACGTTGTTTAATTAATGGTGTCAACCTCAAACACATAACAAAACTGCAGTGAAAATGTATGGTATCATTTTAAAAATGTGGATCTGGTTTAAGACATGTTAGCACTCAGTCTTTTTGCGTTCATTGGGTCTCCTTCCTGCACATCCAAGACGAATTCCAAAAATACCCTTAATGGAAAAACACTCGTTTGATCTTTAAAATGTCATGGTCCTGCTTTGTTTTTAGCTCAACACTGAGGAAGGGAGATGCTCTCTGTGGCGCTGCTTTCACATTCGCTGCCACCCCATATCTTCTCCACTTTGTTTTGGCACCCTCCAGGCATCCCTCTGCTGGGACCCTTAAAGAGTCCTCTGTGTCTAACTGGAGCATGCAGCCAAAGAAACATATCAGTCTTTCCTCTCTCCTCATCTCCTTCCTGGCAAGAATGCAGTGCACCTGCAGTGTTAGCCAGCCCAGAACTCATGCAAATGAGTGGATGTCTGATCAAAGGCTTGATTAGACTGCTTTTTTTGTGTGTGTGACATTGCATATTAATCAGTGAGCTCCAAGTAATGCAAAAGTTGCCCAGAGGGTTAAATGCGGTTTGACACAACCTTTGTACTCTAAAGGTGAGTGCATACTGTATGCGTCGTGTGCTGATTAAGTTTGAACAGGGAGTGTTGGGCAGAGTAGCCCGGCGTTTGTGTAAATGTACCAACGACTTCAGCAAAATAGATGACCTTCACCTTCACCTGTTTGGTTAACAAGCCCAGTGTCCACACTCTCTTTTAGTGCTTGCTGTGCAAACCCAGTTTAACGTCAGATCATTAGAATAGCGAGCACACAAAGACACGCTAATTATTCAGCGGAAGCTGAAAATTAGGTTGAAATGGACCGTGTCCTTTTTTTTTTTCCACTGTTACCTTACGTGAAGTTGTTATGCACCAAAATCATGCCATAGTTGTACAATAGAGCACGGGGACCCAGGAGTCACAGTGAAAAACAGGTCGTGACGTGATGATGGTGACTTAAAATCTCAGATTACAGTAGTAATTCGGTCGTCTTGTTTTCGGAAACGACGACGAGCCGATGTCTAGTATCTGCTTTCAGAGGCCACTTCGAGAGGATGCTCTGTTTTTCCGCCCTGTAAAATATTACATTATGTCCTCTAGTTTTGGCTGCACATTATTATTTTCCAGCTGGCTGCCTGGCATGGGGGTGGAACATCTGCCCTTCCCTGATATTTAACAGGAAACGTATGACAATGGAGAACAGTGTCATCCAACCCAAACCTGCCACGGCCGGACTGTTTGGCATGCGTTTATTAATTCCACTATAGAAGATTGCAGGCTTCCCAATCATTAAGTTATCACTGTCGGCGCGATCCAAAAGATTATTCAGACACTTGTTAGTAAGATAACAATAAGGCTGAGCTAATGATCCCTTTTCACAATAGTCAGATTTTACTGCGTTTTAGTGAATCCATAGACATGAGATGAGTATTTTCACTTGTTGGGCAGTTTGTGAGGATACGGATATAAGTTGATCTGAAGGCAGGCTTCAGTTCTGTGTGGCATCGACTCCTCAAGACGGACTGCAGTATGATTTACCAGTGTGTGCCAGCGGAAAAGAGGGCTGAACAAGTTTGAAAAAATATATAACTGCAATCCTTCTGACAGGTATCAGCGTTTGCAGTGTCATTTTAATTCAAATTTCCATTCGGTTTTCACTGTGTAATAGATTTCAAATGTGTCAGAGCACGAGATAACATCTTAAAGATATTGTTTCAGTGTATATTCTGCAATCAAGCTAAATAATATAGTTGTAGTCACAATACAAAACCTCCCACAGTGGATCTAATTCCCTTGCATAACGTTGTTACAGCCCGACCAGAGATGTATTTATTTAAGGGCTTTGTGAGACTTAGACACGATTGGTGAGCATGTATCCTCTGCGCCCTCGGATTTCTGCTCTTGTCCTAGCCGAGCGGAACGTGGCCGTCTGCTGTTGCTCTTCCACCTCAAGCTCTGACTTGGCGAGATGCTGAGTTTTCTGAGTTACTGTGTGCAATACGAGGATGTTGAGGCCAGGAACGTTTGGTATTTGCGTCCTTGTATCTTTGGTTTTAGACAGATTAACACCAGTTGGACAGCTTTTAAATATCAGTGTCCTTATCTTCACCACACCTGTCTCTTCTTCGGTCCCCTCCCATGAGCCAGCGCACGAACGCGGCGACACACGAAACGCTCACTTGGAAGTGGCATTAGGGGTTAATTCCCACCCCTGGTTTGTTTTATCTGCGATCTCCTCTTGGGTTTTGATAGCACCACTCCTCTTCTTGTCTTTTCGCGCTCTCTTCTCCCACAACAAGTACTATTATGTGTGAATTCCTCAGTGTTGACGATAAGTTTGTTTCTTCTAACAGAGGGGTTTTGAGGAAAAAAAGCCAAACAGTATCAGCTCGTAAGAGCCCTGTATGAACCCCCCCAGCTTTCTACAGCTGCTGATCATCCTCGTCTTCCTGCCTTTGACGGGAGAGCGTGGCAGGAGGGGTGTCAGCTGAAGGGCACAGTTATCTCGTTGTGCTCAGAGGATACAGTGTCATCCTCGGTATTTGGCAGGGCTCGGAGAGCAGGTTCTGTCTCTTTCTGTTCACATGCTGTTACCTGAGAAGGATCGCTCTGGATATCGGCTCACAGTGCTGACAACCATTGTACAACTTCTTCCTTTCAGCCAAACATTTCCCTTAAAAAATTATACATAAAAATAATTAAAAACATTGTACATTATTTTAAGATTAACCCTGCTGCTATCTGGCAAGTGATACTGATTGTATTAAACTCTTGAAGCATGTAGTGGATGTTAGCTACTATTAAATATGTCACATTGTCTTTAAAACTTGAATTTCATAGGTTTGCTGTACTGTAAGTCTGGCTAGTGTCCTCTCAGACTTTTCCAAGATGGACAGCGTCCAACCTGAGATACTAGCTGGCTGTCAACACTCCTGGGATCTTGTTTAAAAACATTTTTTGCTCCCTTATCTTCCACTGTCCGTCACGCTTCGGTTGCTGGTGTTTGAGCAGATGGGGAGCAGCGAGTCTGAAGGCCGGAGAGCAAGGGATGACAGGCTCTGTGAGACATGAAGCATGACATGCGGAACTGGCCCATCCCCATCGGCTCTTCGTGCACCCAGCAATATTCAAATTAGAATCAGGATTTCTTCCTTTTCTGCCTTTGTCTATCTTGCATGCGCTGGAACATCATTTTCACCGATCAGACTGGCAGACCAGCAGCTATGCATGCTGTACTGCTGATATATACATTCAGCTTGTTTTGTGTTGTGCCAGTTTATGAAATACAGAGCACAAGGCCTTATAGGATTAGTATTATGTTAACAGTAGCTGTGTTTCCATAGGATTTGATGAGGTACAATTGCGGTTTGTATGTGTTTCCATTGATAAGTGTTTTGCGAATGAGCTGAAAGTCTCGTCTTGCCACATCCCATGATTCTCTTAAATTCTCGTCACACGAGACTTCATTTTAAGGAGGATGGGCTTCAAATGAACTCACATGACCCCTCATTAGGAATTTTTAAGAGCTTTTTTTTGGAAATGTGGGTAGTTTTGTATTGCAATATTTAGGTTTTGCACATTTCAAGGGGTAATAGAAACACAACAAATGTTGCTGTGAGCTCTTGGTTTGTTTGTTTGATTTAAGAGGAGTGAAGAGAGGGGAAGGATGAGCACTAGAAACAACTTTTTCTCTATTAGATGTGTAATTTAACCACGTTAGGTGATGTTCTTTGGAAATGATCCTAAACAGACAGTCTTAGTAGTGGTGTAGGTGTGGGACACAGGATGCGTGTGTTCTTTGTTTCTTGTTTGAGGGATATTGATGAAAAGCATTAAGCAGATCAACTGTAATGGGGCTTAAACCAGTTTCTTATGAACAGCAGTCCGCTGATATGCAAGATTCCTCTGCAGGATGCTTTCCAAATTTAGCTTCGCTGAGGATTTTCTCAAATATTCATTTCCACTCATTTTTATCTGCAGCTTTCAGAAGCTCCCACTAAACATTTTTCATAAAAATAAACAGTTTTCTAAAAAAACGTAATAATAATAATCTGATCAACCTCATAGGCCAAATGTGTTGTATCTAAACCTGGGTTATCGTTCCAAGCCTTATTTATGGTCCTTAATATCTATCACAGGTGAAAAAGACTTTTTAAGAATGTTTATTGACCTGCACATATTAGATAACATATTCTCCTCATCGCCATGTGTAGTGATTACTGAAGAGCACATTTTGCCTACAGCCTCACCCCCAGCTCTGGTGTTAGCTGTTGCCACTTGTGCCCGAGTAAAGTATAGTTGTATTCACTTTAACGTAACTGTGTAACTAAATAACTGCTTTGATAATCATTACTCTGACGGTAAAAATTTTCTTAGGGTCCATAGTGTGTGTGAGGGTGTGCACTCACACGTATCACCGTGTGTCCTTAAATGTCACTTGGGTTTAGTTTTAAAGTGGCAGCAAGGAGTAGTTAATGAAGTGTTTCTTTGAAAGATGGTTTTCAGGTACTGGAGGTTTTCGTTTTAGTTACAGAGTGGCATCTAAAATAAGAACGAGCAATTGAGAGAGCGATTGTTCGATGTAAAGTGAATCACTGGCCACCTGTGGGTAGTGCTCAGCCCTATCACCTTAGTGGATTTGCTCTGTTAAGAAATAAAACTTCAGATCTCTTATTACTTTGTTAGAACTTAAGCTTTGGATACTGCAGCCTTTCGATATGTGGAGGGAGGTGCGTACGTGGGTTGGTCCAACCGCGTAATATTTCTGTGATTGGTTGAGACCGTCGCCAGTTTTTTTCTATTTATGTGACTTTATTTTTGTTCTATTAATGGTCTGCCTCTTTGAGACTTCACTGTGGTAAATAATTAACCTGTAAAGCACAATTCAAAGCGTGAGCTAATAGGAACTGGCAGTTGGAGTTGGGCCACATAATGCACGCTCCCGTCGCACTGATTTGCGCCTTTCACGGACCAGGGTGGTGACTGAGTGACGATTAAACTGGGAAGTGACTGAAACATCAGAGTCTTTCTCAAATGACGTTATTTATAAGATTTCAAAGTGATGTATTATCTTTAATTGAGGCAGGGAAGCCTATAGCCTGTAATGTTTCTTTTTTGTTTGTCTTTTTTCTTGGGCACGCGTTTCCGTACCGTGTTGTACCATGTACTCAATCCAACACGGCTCATAAGGCTTCCTGTTCCTGCACCATCTCTTCTTCATTTATAACTGTGACTGCTCATGTTTCTCCAAAACTGAGCTGATCACAGTTAAATTACATCAGTTGAAACTTCTAGCTGGGAGTGGACATGTCCACTGCACCTGCTATTTAAAGAGGAAATGTTGTGCTTGTATGGTATGTTTGATTATTCCTTGTGTTTTTTGGCAGACGTTTGACTCGTTTTTTTCCCCCCGTCATTCGTCTTCATTATTCTGGCTTTAACGTCGGGGCAAAGATAAGTCATCAGAATGTTTGTCACATAATACATCATTCCAGCCGTCCCTGGAAGCCCGAAGCAGCTTCTGGGTGTCTTCCAGGTTGCCATGTGTTTGTGGGAGAATTGCAACAGAAGGTGAACCTTAATTGCTGTTATTTTGCCAGGAATCCTCCTGGCCTATATTTGACTATTTGGGGCAGGCTCATCTCAAGTCGTATAGGCAGGGTAAATGGTAGCAGTTGTTCATATGAGGCATTGTGAATTTTTTGAAGAAGCTACAAGTATACACTTGTATTTAATCTTCAGGAAAACCTTAAAAGAAGGAATTTCTAAAACAGCAGATGAATCTGTTGAGAAAGCGTGAACATACTCAATTGGTAAAAAATATTCAAGTAACAGAAGTGGATCTTTGCAGGATGTAGAACAATGATCATGGACATATATTTTTCCCAGGAGAGTCTTTGAATTCAAAAGTCCTGAATAAATCCCCCTGAGCTTGACGGGATACTAAGGAGAATAAATGTCAGATTGTTGGTGTGCTGGAAGAAGCATGGAGGAAACTTTCGCCATAGCTATTACAAAAACTTTTTTATACCATTCCCGCAGTTGTCAAGCAGTTGTGCAAGCTCACGTTGGCATTGCCAAACCAACTGTTAACTGTGCTCTTAAGGGAAGCCTTCCTCTCTAGGGTGTAGATATGCTACCAGTCAGCAGGGCTTACAGGGTCCTGCAGGATCTACACTTAAAACACTTTAAGCTCCTTTGTCTCATGTTTTTGGTGGGCAAATGTACTTGAGCTGTCTTTCTTTTTCCAAATATCTGTTGGATTCACTGTATCTCTGCCTGGGCTCTGGCTGTAATCCTAGAATATATTTATTAAGTGCATCTTCTGGATTGCTTTTTCGTTCAGTCAACAGCAATAAGTATGTTGTGGAGCTGTGTTTAAGCCTGGAGCAAAGAGATGAATACATGCTCAGCAAATCAATTAAACGCAGTTCAGTTGCACATTTGTGATGGATGTCACACATCCTTTTGAAAGATGTGTGTGTTTTTGCAGGAACCTGTACATGATTCCACGTTAAGCAACACACACCATTCATCCTGCACCTTATCAGAACATTTTTTGAGATCTATGACATACTGGGAGGCACAGTTGTTTCACAACATCTCCAGAAACATTTATATCAACCGCTACTTGCTACAGGTGATGGTTTGGTGAAGTTACGCAGGGTGAGGAAGTGAAGCAATTTTACGTTGATGTAGAACAGATGAAGTCTTAAAATTGGGGAACAGAAGGAAAGCCTCCATCTGTACAACTGCAATGTTTGACACTGTCGTTTAGGAATTAAATTAACAATGCATGTATTTTCGAATGACAAATAAAGAGAGGCACCACTTGGAAGCAGATCAAAACACACACTAAAATGGCATCACAGTCTGCAGTCTGTAAGGTATCACTATAATATTGTGTTTTTGTATTTACTGACATTGTTTTCCCCTTTTTTCTACAGATATTGACAAGAGTGAACTGAAGGCATTCTTTGAGAGCAACTGTTCTCAGATTTATTTTATCTTCTATGAAAATTTCATTACACTGGAAAGCAACCTAAAACAAAAAGGTGAGCTGCTTTTTTTGTTTGTCTGTTTTTTTTGCTAGTTGCTTTCCTCAATAATTAACCCCCTCTCTGCTCACACTGGTGCACATTATCCCACATTAGGGTTAAGGTTATTTGCCCTAGATTTTCAGAACAATAGGCATAATTAGAGAATCAATTTCTGCTTAAGTCCAGTGTAGCGGTGTGGGTTTAGCCCGCCTTCTACACGTTGGGGGTAGGGGGATTCATTCCCACTGGGAGCGCGCTCTCCTGGTTAACAGTCTGCAAAATGGCTCATGTTATGGATACATTATTGATCAAGCTAATGCCTCATAGCCTCAGGCTGTGTGTTTAAAAACCTTGTAGTAAAAGCTCTTTCCATGTGTTTCAGGGAACAAATCTCAAAGGGAGGAGCTGGACTCTATCCTCTTTATTTTTGAAGTAAGTCGTCCGTCATGTTTTGCGCTGATGTCTCTGTGTCTGATTTCCACTGATAGCTGCTATAGCTTCAGCCTGTTTACTGCTGCGCTGAGGGGTGGGATCACAGTTTCCATGGTGCCACACTGCAAACCCTGGCTACTTCCTGAATTTGCCTCAAACCGCCAGGAAAACAAGAGGGGATTGTGCACATGCAAAAGCCCTTAGCTCAATCATTCGTAGCTCGACAATTCGTCCGTTTCTTCTTTTTAAAAATTAGGTGTGTATGCAAATGTGAGAGGGCATGCCTCCTGATGTCTCCTATGCAACACTTTGTCGGCTCTGTGGCCCCTCCCTATGTTTTTCTGAGAACCTTTATGTTGCACATGCAGGTTAAAGTCCCCTACCTTGTTTTCCCACCTGACTGCGAAGGCAGCTCGAGTTTCCAATACAAACAGACAGTTCTCCTGTTACATTTGCTGAGGACCGGACTGTAAGGATGGCTGCAGATCAGAATGGGGGGGGGCTGTGTGTTTATCTGTTTTTGTACAGCATGTGTCGTCCTGGATTTCCTGATCACCTGGGACTGCTGTTGGGCTCCTCCTTGAGTTATCCAACGCTGAGTGTATCCCATCAGCTAAAAAAAAGTGCAGTAAAGGATTCTTAACATTGTAATTATAGACCAATTGAGGAGTTTGCTACAGTAGCATCAGACCAGACACCACTGTACTCTGTCCAGATGGATTCTTAATTTGCAAGTCAGGCATATCTAATGCAACTGGGACTCTGTTATCACATTACATTTTTGGTCCTGTCTGGGTGATGCACTGTGCACTTAGTAACGCATTTTCAATGCGTGCATTATTTGCAATTTGCTCATCTGCAGACTCTCCTTCAGGCTGGTCCTGGTCCTGCCGCGTGGAGGTTAAGCTAGTTTCTAATCAGAATGAAAAATGTCATCATGATCGCCATCCTGTTTCCTCCGCTCGTCGCCAAGAAAGCCACCCTGCCTTTCCGCACACATTCAGTCATCTGACCTGTAAATAAAGCCAGGATTCGTGCCTCTTACATATTTATGGAGCCATCTTTTGAGAAAGGACTAATATTGAAAGCAGCTTAACCCTCATTTGTCCCCTTTTAGCCCCTGCCTGTGACAACGTGTGCTTTTACCCGTGCGCTGAGAAGATAAGCTCGCTTTCAGTGGTGTGTACAGGACAGATACAGGGTTGCTTTGATCCTGAGCTCTGGTACGCTGCGCGGACGTTCTCTTTAAACCATATTCCATTAGGCGTGTTGATTATACTGTATGTCGTCATGAATAAGATATCAATGAATACTTTTGCGCTCACAAATGTCATCGGTAATATTTATCTCGTTTCTCTTCCCCAGAGGCTACTTCATGTAACACAGAAACATGACATTACACATTACACCTTTATCTAAATGTGTATAATTACGTTTAGTCACAGGAATCAGACAAACCCAAGCAGCCTTTGTCTAGCGGGTCTCGGAGTAGTGTGTGGAGTCTCCAATGAATGGAGAATTGTGATGACAAGAACCATTTTGCAGCACAGTGCTTAGTGACATGCTTTAATACTGTGTGACAGGTTAAGAACAATAGCACAGCTCATCATTATACCACTGTTAGTCGTCAGTTAAGAATTTCCCTAGAAGGCCGTGTTTATGTCCTCATTTCTCCAGGGACATGAGAAATATTGTTCTTTTGCGTCACCTGAGTCCCTTCTTGTATTCAAGTGTGACTGACGTGTACAGTGCAGCACACATTCCCAGTGTGTGTTTGCTTTGCCGGCCAACTATGTGGGGATTACTTTGCTGTCATCGTGAGGTATGTGACCCCTTTTTTTTTGTAGGTTTCTGTGGGGGAGCACGATCTCCCACGCTGAGCCCGTTTGAGTAATGGATATCTAGAGGAGGTAATCTTTTGTCCCTCTCCCCTAAACTCGGCTCGTACGCTCCACCCCACCCCCACCGGCAGCCACCGCCATTCCCTTCCAGGGTTTCTTTGTGTCTGCTGCCACAGAGGCATCCTACTATGGCAGCTGTTGATGCTGCACCAGAACTGTCCTGTGAATGAGAGACGTCCCACGTTTCTTTGGGATGTTGCTTCACTCTAGAGTGAAGTAAACCCACCATACATATATTTTTTTAATTCCATATTCACTGATGATTTATTATTACGAAGCGGCTAACAATTATTCCTAACCTCCTTGGCTCTTGGACAACTTTTTCATTTGCCCCAAGTTGCTTGCTGCTCAAAAGCATTACTGTAAGATACAAACAAGTGAGCCTTTTTATATAACCCTCTGTGGTGGTGCTTCAGCACAGTATGTTCACTAGTCTCATGTTATTTTATAAATAATTCAGAGGTAAAATATCATTTTTACATTTATAATATCAGTTTTAACAAAGTAGGTATGTGTTTGGTTTCCTCAAACCTGTTGGCAAAACCCGTAGAGCTAATAATATCCAGGTCTGCCTGGAGCTGGCCATCCTCAAAGTGTCAGTATGAGAGAGCTGCATTGTCCTGTGGCTGCAATGGATCCCAAACTGATCAAGTATCTGTGGGATGATCCACAGGGGCCTCTCCCCTGAACCCGTAGGACCCAGAGGTTCCCACTAACAACGTTCTGTTGCCAGACACCACAGGACGCCCTCAGAAGCCCCACATCCAGTCAAGTGTTACATACTAAGTGCCACCATGTGTAATACATGGCTACATCCTTACTAAAGGTTGTGCAAAGTTTTTGAAGGTAGAGGGTGAAATTTTGCCAAAAAAAAAAAAAGGCTACAAACAGCAAAGGATCTGGGACTTTATAGGACACATTGATCCCAAACTAAGTTCAAAATTTCATCCATTGTCTAACTTGTCTGAGGATTATTGAGCCACTACTGTAACTACTGTTGGCACCTGAGACAAATAGCTTCCTGGTTCGAATCCCTGGGGTAACTGGAAGAAATTACAGGGTGGTATGAGTGAGTGAGAAGCTTTTTCTGCCACAGCATCCACAGTTAAAGTTCAGTTGAGTTCAGATCCTAACCTTCATGACTTAAATGCAGATGTCACAATATTACAATACACACATGAAGTTGAAAAAAAGCAGCCGTCCTCAGTCCTCAGCTGAATAGATACATACATATGTATGTGCACATATGCACACTGAATTAAAGCTACAAGGCTACGGACTCAAGGCTCAAGGCCAATAACCATAGGTGTTGTTCAACTGAGTACATGGAATAATTTCTGTTTCCCATCGACAGCTATTTTTTATAGTGTTAGACTTAAGGTCTCTCACCTGCAGGTATGTTGCAATCACAAGTACATAACAAGAGAGATATTACTCATCAGTTATAGTCAACCTGTTTGTGTTTTGGAATATTATTTTTCCTTGGGTCATAAGACCAGAGGGAGCTTCTCAGGCCATAAGTCACCCCAGTGTGTTTACGCTCCCATGTAACGTACGTGACCTCTCGCTGTCTGAAAGCAGTTGATCGTAGTGCCAGCTCAGGGTTATGGGACAGGTTAAAAGACAGCCCTCAGACCAGTAAATCTCAGAGGGAAGTCTGTGCATATCCTCTTTCTATCCAGGATGTGACCTCACCATGACCTGTTGTCTCTTCATCCGGACCTGACTCAGCATTGTGAATTCCCCTTGTCATCATCTCTATAAGTCCACCAAAATCTAGATGTGTGGGTAAATCAGCCTTATACATGTAGCTGACTTTATTTTAGATGTGGAAGTCACCTGGGGCAGTTCAGAATCTGCAGCATTATGTTATAAGAGTCTGAATACGCAGCATGTTAAGAGGCTGATTTATATTTATTTATCTTTGAGATTTCAATCTTCAACATTTTATAGAAACCAAAAGGGAGCCAGTAACCAGAGGGAGAGAGACTTAAAACTAGTTTAGATCTCGGGTTCTTATTGTCTGCCTCACAAACATAGGATTATCAATGTGGGCTATGTATGTAAATGGTCAATATTCAGGTAATTAATAACACAGTGAAACTATCGCAAACAGACCCACATTCTTCTTAATGCATATCCGTGAAAGAGTAACTGAAACGGCTCTAAACGTTGGCTAACATGACTGAGCAATTTGCCCAGGGCAATTTAGCTAAGTGATTTCTTTTTCCCTCTTTATGCAGCCCTAGTTATGACTGACAGCTCGGCAGCAGAGGGAGTATTGGTTAATGCATGAATGCAAATTTACTAAGTGTAGCTCGGGTCTGCACATGGAGCAGGCTGAGTAAATGAATCTTGATTTACGATTCATTCATTCCACCAATACAGAACATGTTTTGGCACTGGCAAGAGCTTTGAACTTGATTGATATATGCATTCATATATCAGGAATAAATCAATTAAAGTTTGGTAACGGTATATTTAGATCCCCTCCTTCATCTGCAATTTGTGAAAAGACGGGCGGGCCTAAAGGAAGCGCGTTGCAGCTTTTCTTTCACGTAGTCCAAAGAAGAACCTGGGGCTGACGGCTGAGCTCTGTGGCGATGAGATGAGTCTGATTGCACTGTGCTGCTGCTGCCACCCACTGGTCACACAGGAGAATGAAAACATTCTAGAAACGTTCATCATACTTGAGGATATAGAGGTTAATAATGATAGAACAACAGTCCTTTTTTTATCAGGCTTTAATCTGGTTTCTACGTGGGCCTCATGGAATATATGTTGGTGGCGTTTGATTCCCAAAGAGGACGAGCAAAGACATTTGCTTAACATGTAAATAAGCTCTCTAGGTAGGTCCACACTGTTGGGACTTCGTGTTTTAAACAGAGCATGTGTGTAACTAATGTCGTCTCTCAAGGGCTACAAGCGACTGTGGTATCACTGTGTCTCATTTTGTTCCAATACTTATATTCTGTTGTGTTAAAGAAACATCATACTGTCAGTATTGCACTTTATTTGCTGAAGTGTTTGCTTTGTTTTACAGTCTGTGTTTTGCGTATGTTTTCCAAGATCATTGTCATGCTGGACATGTTCTGATTAGTTTTTTTTTTTTATGATCGATTGTAGTTTGGTGCACTGTGTCTCCAGTGTTTTAGTGACTTGGAGGATTTCATTGTCCTTAGATGGCGTCCTTAGATGTCATAAATCCCAAACAGTATGTAAATTTCCAAATTTCTTCCTAGAGTGCCTTCTATTGCTGCCATCGAAAAGCCCTTGTAGACCACCTCCGCGAGCCGTATATTCTGTGTCATGTTCAGGCTCTGGCCCTGGAAACCTAAGTGCGGATCATGTAAATGCGTTAAGGCTGCAGTTGCACCACCATAATTCCTCTATCTTTATGCCGGAGTACGGCCGCAGATTAGAGTAACTCCGCCGGCCATCCAGTCCGGCAGCCTTTGCATTCGCCTCATATCAGCCGGTAAATTCCTCATTGTTGCGTCCGTCGTTCCGGCTCCGCGGGGAGCATTTCTGAGCTAGCTTCTCCATCTCATTCCCGCTCTCCGCTCCCGGTGCTCCGCGAGGAGAGAGAAAGGCGAGGCGTTATTGTGTCTGCATGCACTCGCACGCACACGCAGGGAGAAGCTTAAGCGGGGCTGTCCCGCTGCGCTGCTGCCTAGCTTTATGTCTCTGCTGTCCCAAGGAGACGGAGTGAAGGAGGCCGGTAGAGAGCCTGTACATAGATGTTCTAATCCCACAAGGGATCAATACCCAGGTGCAGCCACACGCCTGTACACGCATATCATCGCGCTTGCGGATCAGAGAGAAGTCGAACGACACAGATAGTCATCCAGCGCTCTCTTGTCCGCCTTTCAGTATCTCCTGTGTCACTGATAATGACGAGGATTTAGTGTCAGAGGACAAGAAGGGAAAGTTAAAGACGGAGAATGATGAGAGGAGAAGGAAGTTGTTGACGAACTGAGACACTCAAAACACAAGATGATTTCTGGGCAAGCACAGCTCTCAGCATAATGTGTCAAAGCTCTGGGCAAAAGAGCGATGTCGTACGTCATCTTTCAAACCAACCAAGATTTTACACCAGAACGATCATTTGGTTGTTTGAAACCATAGAAAGACATGAAATAATGATCCGACAGTCATAAATACATACTTGTTACTCGTCGTTATCGTAGATATCACATTCATTTTAAATAGTCAAATCTACATAAACTCCATGGTTGTGTCAACAAATGAAAAAAAAAACCCTTGATATTCTAAATATGTTGCGTTATTCTCCTGTAGCATTAAAATATCGCTTTCTTTTTGCCTCGGCTGCAGCTCTGTGGCTGGTGGGGACTTGATCTTTGTACTTCTGTCTCGCGCGTTTATCCGTCATGCTCTGTATCCTTCTCTCCGCCCGTGTTTTTCACTCTCCAGGGCAGATGAGCTTCTTATCATGCCGACCAGCGCTGGTTGTCTGGTTGAGTGGGTCAGAGCTGCATACGTAAAGCGTTAAAGGACAGGCTTGACCTCTACACAGCAATCATGAAGTCTTATTGGGTCAGTGATTAGGATTTGATGAGAAGCGAGCCATTTGGGGCATCAGTTGCTCACAGTGAATTGACTATTAACTAGCCGTGCGTGCACGGGCGCACACATCTGGCTTCCCCGCGGCCTTTTTTTTCATCTCTCCAGGGGGACCCAGTTAACCTGTCGCCGCATTCAAGAATAATGATAGGCTGCTGAAAGGTTAGGGCGCACTAATTGAGTTGTAAAGCGGTTGTTGGTGAGGTGATGAGTGCTGTCCTGCGGTCCAGGGTTCTGCAGACATGCCGGAGGGAAAGGGCAAGAACGCTGTTATACTGCTTTGGTTGTGCCATTTACCAAAGCAATGGCAATAGTTTAATACGCAGCGAGCCTTTATTTCTTTTATTACTGAATATATTTATTAGTAATAACTAGATAGATGCTTCATTAATCTCAAACTGGGAAATGTCACTGTTGCAGCAGCAATATACAGGCACCCAGTATACCATACCGTACCATACCGTACCGTACCATACCATACCATATATATATAGAAAGGATAAGATAAGATCGTTTATTTATCCCACATAAAAGAAGGAAAAAAATCTTTAATATTATGGATGATATTACAGTGAAAATCAATGAATGAAATTAAACCACAAATCTACCGTGTGCACTAATTAAAATGAATAAGACAGAAAATGATTGTCATGGACAATGATACATGGGACTGTTTCATTTTTTTTCTGCATTAAATGTGAGATTAATTATCAGAATTGTTGCTGATTCATTTTCTATTGATCCTAATGCCAAACCTGGAAGACATCTCAACTTACCTCGTCCACAAAATATTGGAAGGGAATGTTGGTCGTAGGTCGCTCCTACGAGAACTGATATACTCCAGCTCCGGGCTGGCGACATAGTCATACTCAGCGTCTGAGAGCTGTGGAGTTGAATTTCTTTGCAACAAAGGGGCTCTGGTTTGTTGTAGGACTGTTCAATTCAGATATTTATTTCTCTGTTTCACTTTAAATACACGTCATAATAAAATCCCAATGGCGGTTTAGCAGACTCACATTCGGCTTTTACAGAGGCTACGCCAGGCTGACCTACTTTAGTTTCTACGTGAACGTGTGCTTCAGGAAGGAGAATAATGAATGTTAATGCTGTTACTTTCCCTGAAATGTGCCAAACGTACCAATAAATTTGCCCTTAATAAACCTAATTATAATTTCTTCTGTTTCTCATCAGAAAATTCTTCAACTTCTGCCTGAGAAAATCTACAACCGATGGCAGTTTCACAGTATAGGTATGTATTGTTGTAGCCGTGTTGAACGCTAACCGTTTCTCTTTGTGGTGCCGGACAGGTTGTTATACGTTGTGAATTTCTTCCTTCTTTGTTGAGCTTCAGTAACCTCTAAGATACACTTTAGGACAAAAAAAAAAATGTCACCACCACCGTGCCTAAGCCTTCTATAATGAAGAGAAAATAATTAGTCTTAGAAGGGGATGTAAATGGGAAATGCAAATTGGCACTTCATTTGAAATGCAAATAAGTAATTGAATTATGCTTCCATGATTTCAGTTCTGCACAAGAAAAGGAAAGACCCTCGGAAGAAGCGATAACCCCAATTATAACTGTTGTTTTTCAACCTCTGGCAGCTAAACAGTGGAGGTCTAGATCACTGCTGCAGATTTGCCTTTGCCTCAGGCTTGTAATTTCAAATATCAAGACTCATCTCTGGGCGGGTGCCCCGGACAAATTCACCATTTTGTCTGCCGCTGGACGACAAATCGCAGAGGGTTTAAAGCCGCCTCTTAGCCTTTCCTGCACACAAAGAGTTTCCTTTTCCTCCCGTCGGTTCAGGTGTCGCCGGTCAAGATGCGGCACTGCTATTTGTGTGCTTCAGCCTCTTTCACATTATTTTTATCCCGTTTTACATCTGCTTCCATTGACGTCTGCGGTCAAATATTTGGACAGAGAACATCAGAGGAGACATTGATTGAATTGATTGTTTCGCCCACTTAGCTGAGGACTGCAAGGTCACAGACGTTTGACACGGGCCGTTAAGATGCTGAGGAAAATCCTCACATCTTTTATCGTCCCTTAGAACCGAGCGCACAGCCTATGAAATGATTCCTTTACACGTCCGTGTGCTCGACATCCTAATGAGAGTCCCAGCAAACGTTTACAGACACGCAGGTTTACCACAAAGTCTATACCGATCGCTTAAAGATGTTTGAGTCAAACCACTCAGTTAAGAACCTGCTCGATCAAAACGTAAACACACCTGAGGATTCTCTCCCTGTTTTAATACAAACAGTAATAGGATTAAACAAAACGTCTTCCAGGCCACAACGTCCTCATAAGAATAGTGCTGCAAGCAGCGTGTCAAGCCCATGTCCCAGTTCACACACACACACACACAGACCTCTTCCGCCCAAGGTATTTAGCAATCAGAGCAATGTCTCATTTGATTACAGTGGAACCAAATTGCCTTCATGAATGCATGTCTCTGCCAACTGATGTTAATTTTCATCAGGAAAATGTGAAGCCTTGCCACTCAACCCACTAGTTTGTCAAGACCACCCATCAAGGTCAATTTGTCACAGTGCGGATGACAGCTTTGTGCTGTTTGCCGCGTCCTTTCGCGTGTTGCGTAGGACGATTTTTGAAAACCGCATTTTTTTGTTTTGTCTTTCCTCAAGGTTCTATTCTGAAAAAGCTTCTACACACTGGAAATTCATTCAAGGTAAGTGCTGCAGAATGTTGACCTGCGAAATCTGATTGCGCGCGTGTCGGTGTTTATCAGATTGTTAAAATTAGCCTCTCTTTTGAATATGTTAATGTGACCCTTTCTCTTCGTGTGTAGATCCGCTGCGACGGGATCCGTCTGTTCCTGCTGTGGCTGCAGGCTCTGAGGGACAACTGCGCAGAGGAGCAGTTCCTCATCTTTGCCTGTCTGGTGCCAGGATTCCCCGCTGTACCCTCCTCCAGAGGGCCCTGCACGCTCGACACCATCATTTACAACCCGTTCTCTAACCCCCCAGATGGTGAGGCCATGCAGACACGGCGATCCGTTAAAGCAAGCGTTTTTTTGAATTACCGTAACTCACAGCGGTTTGCGCTACTGACAAAATTGAAAGTGTGCCTGAACACTGGGAAGTTGTGCTTTGTTCTGGAAGACCTTCGTGACATCTCAAGGGTATAAATTGTTTTCACCAAGTAATTCCTCCAAACAACTCTCTGTTCTCGGGGCTCCCCAGTCTTGTGTCGCTCCCCCAACCTGCAGCCAACAGCAGCGATGCATCATAATTACCATAATGGCAGCTTTATTTTTCCAGAAAGCACAATTTCCCAGTGTTCAGCCACAAGTGGAATTTTATCCATAGGCGAGTTACGATAATTCAAATACCGCAAGCTATTTTTTTTATCCGCAGGCAGATGTTTAGGTCTTAAAGGGTTAAACGTCAACCTTGTATAAGGAGGTTGGTCATTGAGGACACAGTGTACACTCATGTCAGACTGAATTTTCTTCTTTTTGAAAAACTTAAATTCCTGCACTTAACTCTGGCCTGTTGTCTGTATCAATCTGAGCAGCCAAGGTGGTGCCTGAGGAGATCACCCCCCTGGTTCCAGCCGTGGTGGGAGAAAAAACTGCAGATGACCCCACGTGCTACATCCTCGAAACACTGCTCAAGTACATGGTAATCCAGGTAATGTGTGGTTTTGTGTTTAAAATAAAACACAAGGCTAACTTCATCATTCATCTGACATGTTTAGAGAAATAAAATGGCTCTTGTTCTGTCTTCAGACCAGTAACTGTAATTAGAACTGCTGTTTTCAATGCAAACATTTACAAAAAACTAAAAACATTTGACTATAATATGTTTTATGTGTCGAATAAATGCATAAAAATGTGCAGGTAGCATCTTATATTGGAGTGTGATGCCTTTTTCATTCTTTAAGAGAAAACAAAGGTACAGATTGTGTATTTGTTGTCTTGCGAATGCTGTGAGGGCTCAAGCATGTAGTTTGTAATCTATCTCACAAGTTAAAAACTAAATGTTATATCAGCGATTAAATCTTTTATCTTTTGGATAAGCGGCCTAAACAATTTTACTGCTTTACTCATTGTGTTCATTGTCTTGGGCTTCAACTGTTCAGACTATTGTGCTGCAGACAATATGCTGTCACTGTGCGAGTGACGCTGGAACCTTCTCCTTTCTCTGTAGCCTGACCTTGTTTGCCTTTGTGCTGTCTGTCTGCCAGGCATCCAGTTTAGAGTGGAGGAACAAGGAGAACCAGGACACAGGCTTCAGGTTTCTCTTCAGCCTGTTCAAGAAGTACTATCTTCCACACCTATTCCCCTCATTCACCAAGCTCACCAACCTCTACAAGCCTTTGTTAGGTAAGCTGACGCACAGGAAGGAGACGTTCAGCTGCCACTTGATTAGGTCCAACTGTTCAACTGCTCATTAGAGGAAATATCGGTCAGTAACTAATTTAGACATTATACATGGTGAGGAAGATCTGATAAAGTTCACATTGGCTCTTGGTGCCATGGAAGATAGAGTATTTGAAATCTGTTGATCTACTGGGAATCCAGAAAAGATGGCAAACAGGAACCTATAACATTCTTACAAGGCGTCAGTGCAAACCTTACATCACTGTGGTGTCCAGATAGAAAAGTAGCATACTTAAAGTACTAAGAAAAACATCACTTTGCTAACCCTATAATATTAATTATTGGGGTTTATTTAATATAATTAGTGCTGTATTCATTTGTTACATCTTGCTGTAAATGTTCAGCAGGTTCTGGATGAGGAAGTATGAGCAGTAAATAAGAAATAAGATGTGACACTTATATCATGTATTTAATATCCTAAATGTCCTTTTCCTTTTTGAAACTACTGTAGCTTTTTCATTGAATGAATAAAGAATCGGTTCAGCTGAGAATAAATCCATCACAGCCTTGTATATGGAGTTGATGTTTAATCTCTCCTTCTCTTTGTCTTTCTCTCCTGCTGTTTTCCGTTTTTAACTCGCCCCCTCTGTTACCCTCCTCAACTCTTCATCCACTCTCTCGCTCCATCAGACCTCCCCCACCACAGACCAAAACCGCTGTACGTGCCAGTGACGCGGAACAATGAGAGCACCTTCTGCACCAGGGATCAGTACCTGGCACCCCGTGTGGCCTTCATCACCTGGCTGGTCACCTTCTTCCTGGAGAAGAAGTACGTCAGCAGTGCTGCTGCGGCGCAGAGCGCCAAGAACGGCACAGAGGTCATTCCCAAGCTCATCCAGGTGAACGCAGCGTCCTCGTGCTGATTTTTCATTCTGTCATTCTGGAGGACGTTTATGCGGGAACGTTTTTCCTGCAGAATCCATGAGTGCTTGTCTCAGTTTAAAGACACCTACAGTGTATGTTTCAGGAAAGAATGAAATGTTTACACTTTTATCAATAAGATTTTTTTTTTTTTTTAATGTTTTTGTCTTTTATGAAGTCTGCTAGGAGGTATTGCTTGACTGTTCTATTATGGTGTACTAATACACTGGCGACTAGTATTTTCTTGTGGCTTTTTCCTGTAAATGTAATAACTTCAGTCAGGTGGAAAGAGAAAAGGGAATTAAATGTGCAGTGATTATTCTTATAATTACTCAGACATGACATTAATGCATTTGCATTAATGACTAATACAGTAGCTCATACCCCATTA
The DNA here is from genome assembly GCF_022458985.1 of Mugil cephalus. Classification (NCBI taxonomy): domain Eukaryota; kingdom Metazoa; phylum Chordata; class Actinopteri; order Mugiliformes; family Mugilidae; genus Mugil; species Mugil cephalus. The sequence goes on along the minus strand of NC_061786.1, from coordinate 7,255,204 downwards.
AAAATCACTATAAAACAGAACTAATTGACTAAGGATATTCTAGTCAATGAGACTCCAGTGATTAAATGGGCACTCCTGTAGCATACTAAGAGATCCTTATTCCTCACTGACTCTTTCTCTCTGTGACGGCCAGACTGTCACTCCAGGCAGCATTAGCCAGGAGAAGGATAGGACATCGGTTGGGGATACAAACGGGCCAGCGGGGGAGCCTGACAAGAGCCACTCCAACAGCAGCACGCTGTCAGATCGACGGCCCAGCGACTCCAGTTTGTGTAGCATCGAGGAGGAGCACCGTCATGTCTATGACATGGTGCAGTCCATCCTGCTGTCCACCAGGGACAATGTGAATTTTGTCAACGAGGTCTTCCACCAGGTACAGTGGTGTTACAAACCCATTTTTCCCTGTGAGGTTGTAAAAATGAATTTCAGGTGTTGTGTGGTATTCATTTTGGCACGTGGCTGTACTGTATTAATGTGTACTGTGTCGCCATCTGCTGGCGGTTTTATGAACTTACCTTGAATGTCCTTACTAACATGTCAACCTTTAAAACTAGTTCATATATTAATTAGCAAATAGTAACATACTATAAGTATACTTTGTTCTTTCCCCTAAAGGCTTTCCTGTTGCCGTCTTGTGAGGCTTCAGCAACCAGGAAGGTGATCAAAGTGTACAGGAAGTGGATCCTGCAGGAGAAGCCCAACTTCATGACAGAGCCTGACACGACTACACAGGAAGATGAAGTGGACGACAGCTCTGAACAGATAATCTGTACACAGGCAAACAGCATACACGCACAAGTAAATACCACTCAAAGCAACAGACAGGCAATGGATTCACGTTAATCTTGCAACTGATTATTATTAAAATGGTCCAAAATTAATTGGAGGTTTAATGTAGTGTAGAGTATCTGTTCTATCGACATACTCTGTATGTATTTTATTAGTTGTTATCTATCAGATTGTTAACGCTGTGGTCTCAAAAAGCAGAGGTAACAGATTTAACACCATGTTTTTTTTGTTGTTGTTGTTTTCCTGTCTTCTGCAAGATGTTGGAGAGTCATGGTCACAGACGGTCGTCAAGCTGGGGACGGACCTACTCGTTCAGCAGTGCCATCAACCGAGGCTTTCTCACCGAGGAGCAGAACAGGGACGTCAAGGCTGGCATCCAGCCCACACTACAGGTTGGCGTCCATGTCCAGAAGTGTGATTTTTGCCCCACAGATCCCACCGCGTCTTGATCAAATATTAATTACTTTAGTGTTTGCTCACCCTTGCTGTTTCTTGGTTCACCTACGCGTGCAGGTGTTCCTGACCAACTCATCCAACGTGTTCCTGTTGGAGCCCTGCCAGGATGTCGCTAAACTCCTGGATAATCAGGTTGAGGTGTGCAAGGGCGTTCTCAGCATATACCGGCACATGATCATGGAGCACACCATGAACACACAGACGTGGTTAGTAGCGTTCTCAGATGCACACAGTGTACAGTTATTCTCTCGTGATTTTCAAATGTGAGCTGACTTTATTTGATTATTCTTTACCACTTTGTTTTTTACGGTTGGCACTGTTTTACTATACTGCCGTTGTTCTGCAGGGAGCAGATGCTACAGGTACTACTGAGAATCACAGAAGCAGTGATGAAGAGGCCACAGGAAAACCAAAGAAAAGACATCTTTGCAGAAAGTTTAGCCTCTATACTATTTAGGGTAAGTTTGTTGTGTTTCACAGAAGTAATTGGTATACAGAGAATAACATGGATATACTCTCTCATCTCACAACCCTGTAATCTTATCAAGGGATGGAATGGTTTTCTGCGTTTCTGTGTCTGTCGGTGCTAAATTCTTCTCTCCGCTCGCATTCAGACCATCATTGTGGCGTGGGTACGAGCCAACTTGTGCGTGTTCATCTCCCGGGAGCTATGGGACGAGCTGCTGGCAGTGCTGTCTTCTCTTACCTGCTGGGAGGAGCTGGTGACGGAGTGGGCCAGCATCATGGACTCGCTGACGGCTGTGCTGGCACGCACCGTTTACGGCCTGGACATGGCCAGCCTGCCTCTGGACAAACTCAGCGAGCAGAAGGAGAAGAAGCAGAGAGGACGCGGTGAGGGGAGGAAATGGGAAAAGATGAGGATTGGTTTGAGAACATTTTGGGGAAGATAACAGTATTTTCCTTTCCAGGTTTTTTCACTATAGTTACTTTCTTTCACTTGCACGTTTAATGAGACTTTACTGTCAGAAACTCTTTGCTGAAACATATCAGTGTTATTCTCAGTTTGACCATGACATCAGCTTCTATCGAAAAAGACTTAATCAAAATAGAATTTGTGTATCAGTATCAACTGCACATCTGCCGAGTAGTCACCAAACAGCAAATTTCAAATGTAAAACACTCGATCCGTAAATGTGCATTTGAGTGAACTCCTGCTAGTTACGTTAATGTACATAATATATAGACGTTTAATTCAATGATGCTGAAACACACTGATGCTTTGTTATTAGAACATGAGTTTGGTAATACGCTATTTGAAGCGTTTTTCAAATGACACAGAGAGAAAAAAACACCTTTGCATTCAATTGGATAGTCCTACAACAAATCAGAGGCGTTTTTGTTGTAAACAAATTCAACTCCACGTCGCCCAGATGGCGTAGATGACAACATCAGGTTTATCACCACTTTAAGCTCAAACAATTTGATCGATGGGCAGATCGTCGCCAGAGCATAATCAGGTCCCAGCGCAATGGTTCCAGAAATATAGCGGATAGTAGAGTGGGATGCCGTGTTTTTTTAAGTCGCCCTATTAAATAAAATAAATAACGTCAACTGTTATTATCCCATACGCCGCTCTTTCATTCAGTACTCTGTGTTGTTCTCTGCATATCAGGAGTGGTTCAGGATTCCCAGAAGGTAGCAGCGGTCGCGCGCTCTTTCTCTCTGAGTTGGAGGAACCAAGGGGAGCAGAGCGGGCCAGGAGTCCAGGAGCCCATGAGGATTCGCTCGGCCACTACTTCAGGAGCGCCCGGTGTGGAGAAGGCGCGGAACAACGTCCGAATGAAGGCCTCCGGTAAATTCTCGTGACACGGCGCTGATCGTGCATTACCTCTGTATTACTCTTCCATCTAAGCAGACAGATATTAAATGCGTACGTGTGGCATTTATAAAACTGTATTATTCTCTATTAGCAGTATTATCTCCTGCCCTTCCGTCAGGCACCAGCACATTTCTGATAAGGCTTTGAAAGCTCAACTTCAGTCGACAGGATTTATCAGATATTTATTGTGTGTGAAAGCCTTCAGACAGGTCCGTGTGTACATTAGCCCAGGTGTCAGTGAAAGGCCCAGCACCAGAAACAAAGGGGCCAGCAGATGGCCCTCATTGTTCCCCTGACTTGTCACTGGCCAGTGTCAACATGTTTCCATGTCAGCTTGATTGCAGGCATACAGCACAAATCCCCCTGACAGCATGTCAAAGGGCAGCTTTGGATGCCGCAAACACCCCTTATCTGATGGGAAAGTGGCAGGCTAATTATAAGTTGAGCTGGAAGGCAGTGGAGTAGTAAGTCACCGCTGCGCCTGCCCTGCTCGTCTTAATTTTGTCTAGACAGAATCTTAATGTGGGGATAAAAGGCGGCGACGATCCCTTTTTTGTTTCCTGGCCTTCCGCCTCCCCAATTACCACCGACGTTCTAAAACGATGAGCTTGTTGAGGAAGGAGCAGATGTATTTGCGCCTGAAGGATGAAATCTCCAGGAGTGTGCGTGCGTGTGTGTGTGTGCGTCTGTTGACAAATCTATTATCGGTCTCATGTGCATCTTCGTGCACCTATTCTGTCAGTCTGTTTATTTGTGTCTGCGCGCAAGCAAAGAAGGACATTAAACACTACCGCTTCAGATTCCCTACCCTTTCTTTGGCCTAATTGGATTTCTCCCACATTGATCTTCAAAGGCCCAACAGCCCTCCTCCCCGCTCCTCAAGAGAAGCCCCCACACATCAATTGCACGGCAGTTTTTTTTGATAGTTTCATTAAGAGTGTAATTAATGCTCATTAATATGCATAGATGGGAAGCAGTGGTGGGCTGTGGCGGAGACGATGTATCTCGCACTGAAAGGCGTAATTAAAGTGCGCTGAAAGCAGAGAATGGAACTGTCCTCTTTCATTGCTCTCTTTGAGATTAAGCCTGAAGTGCCATCCAGACACAGTGACAATGCCTCTGCATTGACAACTGTCAAAACTTGGTTGCTCTTGCGCATGCAAATACAAACTAATGTTGTTCTGAGATCTTTTCTTGATAATGGAAAAAAAAAAAAGGCTCGATATTTCATTATGGCACTCATTAAGCTTCTACAACTACACGGACCCGTCTGAACAAGCCCTCAGTCTGTCACTGGTTGTTCTGTGACTGTAATTATACTAATTTATGTCTAGATTGTAATATAAGATAATACAGGAAATAAGATAAACTGGCACTAGTCTAGGACCCAAAAAAGTACAAGTATCTCAGCACGAGGTTTTTAAATGAACAGTTAAGTGCCATTTTTTTCCCCAGGGCTACAGTTTTATCTGTTTTGTGTCTTATGTCACATGGATTTAACAGACTAATCCAGAGCCTGATTTGTAACTCGGATTGCTGGGTCATTCTTGGCTTATCGCAGATTGATCTGTGTTGATGTTAACGGCTGTTGATAAGTGCACTAGTTACAAATTGCTCTGCCTAAGTGCCATAGAAATTGTATATTTGATACTGTAAACACGTGTTTATACAATCACATCTTGTTGCAGTTTGTCGCATTCAGGGACAGGCTACCGGGTTAACCCCTCTGAGACATTTGTTCACGTAAAGGCACAATACAAAGGAGCAACATCTGAAATAAATCACATAACTAACTAATAAAGGAAACTGGAAATTCAGAAGTATAAATATGCCACAGTGCAGGGAGCCAGAAAAAAAATACCTTTGGATAATTGTGTTTTCATGTAGGATTTTTATTTGTTTAACTTTAATTTTATTTGCTGGATTTCATTTAATTGCGGTGCTGATGTGCTTTTTTGTTCTTTTTCTTGCTCTATTTAAAGCAAGTTCTGAGTTTTGAATTATCATTATTCATTTTTAAATGTCGTTATAAACTGTTCTCTTTTGGTCAAGTATTTGTCCAAGCACATTGGTGCAGTGTAAGTACATGCAATAACATTGTCGTGTTAAAATTTTAATTTTTCTGATAAGGATTTTAAAAAATTGACACCAAGTAATCTGATAATAGTTGACAGCTTCACCTGATGGGTCAGACTCATATGCTGAGTGTGTATATGTGTAGGTGTAAATACATTTATTCCATTTATCCCGTTTCAACATTAATTGTTTATTATTCATGTTTGTATCAGGGCGGTGCCTGTGACAGCTACAGTTCTGGGTCTGCTATTCTTTATTAGCTTTTCTTTCCTGATCAGAATCGTATTTAATAATGGAAGCTCCTCTGTTGCATCCTGTACTTTACTCTCATTGAAGACTTGTCTTCTTCTTCCCTTTACCTCTTTTCTGTTTCCACTGCCTTCTTCCTCTTCCTTCTGTTTCCGCGGTGGAAGCTAAGCGAAGCCAGTCCATCAGCAACTGTGTTCATCTATACGAGGCTATACCCACTACTAAAAGCGTTCCTATGCTGCTCCACACTGTGAGCTCTTTCTTGCCTGGTATCTCTTCTGGTAACTCTGCTTGCTCTCACAGACTCTCAGGTAAAGTGTGTTGTGAGAGCTGCATGTGTTTGTGTGTCCTCAGCCCTGCCTTTCCCACCCATCAATCACAGTTTCTCACGGGCCGCCATGTTCAAGTGTTATTTGTGACAGCATTTAGATTTACTGTGAGCTTTGACCATTGAACATGCACCTCCATCCATCCCTACTGCCTTGTGCAGTCTGTAATAAGAGCATGTCAAGCGTGTGCATCACCGCCGCATGTCTGCATCTCACGTTTCCCTTCCATGTTCACGTGAATGTCAAACGTCCGTTTGCATTGTAACCGCAAATCCTTAAAAATAACAAAACACGTCCCAGTGTGTTTCCATTTTGAGAATTGTCTTTTGTCAGTTTGGTCCGGTGACGCTGCCTAACCCTCTCCTTTTTCCCCTGGCTCAGATGTGGAGGAGGGTCAGCTGTCAGAATGTGGGGGAGAGGAGGAGTTGGGAGGCAGGGAAAGCCCACTGCCACGTAGCAGCAGCACGTCAGACATCACCCAACAGCTGTCTGACACTTTGCCAGGTACACGAGTCAGAATGTGTCCGCTCTTCCTTCCTTCCTTCCGCCAGGATCGTGTTGGGATGTGGTTTAGCTGTGACACGAGTGACTCACCCAGTGCTTATCCAGATGTTAGTTTCACCTTTTAAAATGAAATGCAGTCCAATACAAAGCCTTGTATACACTATGTAAATAAATTAGTAGTGGTGGGATAGTATTGGGCTGCAGTCCTGTCTAAAGTAATATGTTGTATGATTTTTTTTTTTAAATAGTTTGTTTGTTTCATTATTAGTTTTGTCCTGTTTACTCTTCAAAAATATGTAGCTACAAAGGGTATCAGTCTTATTATACACATGGTCTGTCATAAACTGATTAAACTTCTGTTCTGTGATGTATATGAGAGTATATGAGAGAGCAGACAAGCAGAATTTGGGACATCAGGAAGATCTGTGAAGTAGAACTTTTAGCACAGATGTAACTGGACTGAACTTTACTGGGAAAGAAATTTTAACCTATTATAATACATATTCAGAGATCCTAAATGTTATATTTAGAGGAGTAGAACCGTGTAATCTTTATTATCATTTATTGTTCAAAATTTTGAATGCCTCACTACACTTGATTTAAGCTGATTTTATTGACAGTTGCATGTTAGGTAACCTTGGTGTCCAGGTATCCTCCTCCTTATATAGATGTTAATTCGCTACAGCCAGTCGTATTAAATCAAAGTTCTCTTTATGACATCCCATTTTTCATTACAGCCCAGAAGAGAGAGTGCTCCCCCACTTCCTGTGGTTCTGATAGCAGGACGTCTGAGGGCAGGAGAGAGGGCAGCGAGCTGCCAGTAGTGAGTAGATCCGTCCTGTTCCGCTGTGTTATCTTAAACTAATGAGAGAAGTTCCTCCTTTTTAATATTTGCGTCTGTGTTCGTAGATCCTCATCCAACCAAGCAGTAGTCCAGCTGAGACAGAGTGCACTGCTGAGGGACAGGCAAACTTCACGAGGCCCAAGCTCAGAGAAAAAAGTAACACACTACACCACTTTATTTCTTTAAAACGATGCCATCATGATATCCGTGTTGCTATATTGAAATATGTATATGCCACATGATGAAGCACATTTTTTAAAGTGAAATTCACCTGCTAATCAAACACTAAAGTAACAATATACCCCCCTCTTGTAGTATTTAATGTCTTTTCTTGGACAACCTCCTTTTATATCTTGTTAACCTAATTCCTCCACCCCCCCCCCCCAGGCGAGAGCATAAGTAGCGAGACGTCCAACGGCTACCTCAATGAAGCCGAAGTTACCTGGCAGGCGTTTGATGAGGAGGCTGACACTCAGTCCACACAGTCGGCCCACATGGACGTGACAACCGATCCCCAGAGCCAGGGGAGTCTGCTGCTCAGCCACAATGAGGCTCTAGCAGGTACTGGAGCTCACCAGAACCCTGACCCTGTAAAATCTAAAATCTATTTCTCCCCCCTGTAATTACTCCCGATGTTAATGTGTTTTCATTTCCTTGTGTGTCTGTGGTGATTACATTTTATATTTGAGCAGGCAAATATTACAGACACCTCCCAGGGTGCGTGAGTCAGCTCTGGTCTAGTGTCTGGTTTGAAGCTGGTTTAATAAATACAGTAGTCGGCAACGGGACAAATGGATTCTTTTATTCTCATTATAAAAGGAAGTCCTTTGTATACTTACAGTGAGGAGATTAAATTATTTGATCTCACCCTCCGTGGATGGCTTACTCTTGGCTGGGTATAGTAACCCAGTATGTGCTGCTTCTTTGGCTAAGCCATTTAATTGTTTAAATCTTCTTCCAACCTTGTGTGTTTGTGATTTAGGAAAGTTGTGTGTTGTCTGTGGTGTTGCTTCTACATTTGGAACCTATGTATGTAAATGGTTTTTCTCCAAACTGCTGATTATTCTTATGGAAGAAACAAAATATCAAAGCATCCTCTTCAGCTTTTAGTTTAACCTGTCATTAGTTATGAAGAATTAGTCCCCCCCCCCCTTGTTGCGTCTCTGCCCTTCTGTCTGTGTTTCCTACATTGTGCTCATAGTGTCCCAGTGCTCCCTTCCTCAAACCCAGTTTTATCCCTGTCCCTTTGTTGTTTTTAGGTCCTGAGTGTGCCTTCCCTCCCCACTCTGCACCCCCGTCCTACCACCACCACCACTACCCCCAGAACCCCCCCGCTTCACCAGCCCTGCTGGTGCACACAGAGTGCCCACGGGACTACCCCCTGGACGACACCATGCATCAGTCTGTCTTACACATGCCACACCACTTGGGTACTGCTCCCTAGCTGCCACTCATCATATAGCCTTCATCTACCATTAACTGTCCATGCTCTTCACCCTTACTTTTCTTTATTTTTCTTACATCACACTATCCTGTATGATCACTTGCATTATTTCACTAAATTTTGGCTCAAGGAGTCAAAGACACTTTCATTTAATACATTTTAATCACCACATAACCGCGACACCCATTCCTCTCATTTCCAGACCCGAACCCCTTCCTCTTCCCACTGTTCCTCTGCTGTCCACTAGGCGGCACTGTCTTCCTACAATTCATTTGAACGATGCATGTGGTTTGTGTCTTTTTCCCAAAAGTCTTGACATGTGTGAATAACTTTTATAGGACAAAAGTCTAAGCGCTGACATGCATTTGGGAAAAAGCACAGAAAGGCTGAGGATTGAGTCAACAGCTGCTCGAACACTAACAGGATGGATTTGATGTTTTATTACAATGTATTAATGCATTTGAGCAAGTCTCACTTCTAAAATTCTTTCGTAACAGTTGTTGACTGAATCCACTGTTTTCAACAAAAGTAAATTTGGTTAATTTTGTGTTTGGTACTGGCAAGTACGCACACAGGCGATGCAAAATATTTCTCTTTGCAACCTGAAATAATCCGAAAACTTTTTCTTTGACCCTGCAGACAGCAGTGAGTGTCTGGCTGACGATGTCAGCATCATTGCTGGTGGGACTCTGACTGGTTGGCATGCCGACTCTGCCTTCGTCCTGTGGAGGAGGATTCTGGGTATCCTGGGAGACGTCAACAATATCCGCTGCCCAAAAATCCATGCCAAGGTCTTCTCCTACTTATATGAGCTGTGGCACAAGCTCGCTAAGGTACAACGGAGCCTTTCCTTTGCTCATAAAGCCAAATAAAAATATACAGAATATTCTCAGACTCACTAAGGCACAATGACAGCGCTCAATAAAATGCATTTCAATAGCTTCAGTAGTTGCATGGAATGCACTTGTTTTTGAAGATCTAATTATTTTGCCAATGACAAATCCTTAAGTGGACTCAAAGTTTTGCAACACAGGCTTCATCCTGTACTTTTCAGATGCTCATGAAGATTACATTTGATCCTTGTGTTCACTGACTGAAATTAAATGTGTGTTTGCAGATCAGGGACAACCTTGGGATAAGTGTGGACAATCAGTCCTCTCCTCCCCAACCGGTCTTCATCCCTCCTCTTCGAATGTTCGCGTCCTGGCTCTTCAGGGTAGGAGATGACTCTGCAGAGTGTACAAAATGCAGATTAAATAATAATGTAAAAGTCAAAGCATTTACACTTAATTCTGGTTATTCAGTTTGTTCCAGCTTTAGTAGTTTAGCTCCATCCCATCACTGGTTTAAAACTACATTTTTTTTTCTCATGGGAGATTATGGGAGCACTACGATGACATTTCAAGATGTAGCAAAAAAACAGGACGAGAGGGTTAACTTTAACTGCAGCTGACAATTAGCAGCATCTAGTCACGGTGTTACCCATAATTCATGTCCTCACAATAACACCGCTTCCCTCCGCCCTCCGCAGGCCACCATGCTGCCAGCAGAATACAAAGCTGGCAAGCTGCAGGCCTACAAGCTGATCTGTGAGATGATGACCAGGCACCAGGACGTGCTGCCCAACAGCGATTTCTTGGTGCACCTCTACTACATCATGCACAAGGGATTCACCAGCGATGACCAGGTACGGCCAGGAGGTGGCTCCTGAAAGTATTTCTGACAGTTGCCGTTTTTTCACCAGTAGATGGCGCATCAGTCAAACCCATGTGGCGGTGATTACTAACTGGAAACCAATTTGTAGTTGGCAGTTTGCTATTTACTTTTTAACGTGTGATTTGTAATTTTGTTATGACTTGGTGACTCTTAATCAATTAGTGATTTTTCTGCAGTTAATGTTGGCATTTGTGTTTATGCTTTAAGGTACCAGATAGGTGTATTTCGGATCACAGTGATGACAGGGGTCATAAAGGTGCACTCAGAGTTATAATAGTGGCTCATAATTTTAGGTAAACTGCCTCAAACCAGTGGTGGTGAAGCGCGTTACTGTGTTTTGGCATCTTCCCCTCTTTCCTCCTCTTTTAGCCACACCCATCCTCATATTTAAATTTGGCATAGCTTCATTGCTTCTATACAAAGCTGAGTGGAGATGAATGAAGTTCCCCAAAACAAAGGACCGGGGGGGATAAAAAAAAAATTGTGCATGGGCAGGGTGTGTTTGAAGCAAGTGTGTGCGCGTATAAATATATAGATATGTATGTGCCCTCTTGGCTGGGTTTCTATTGCGCCCTGGCAGCGCGACAAGCTTATCAGAATGTTTTCCGTGTCGTTAAATAATGTTTTGAACCCCTGCCGTGTATACGTGATTAATTAAGGATTGACGTCTGTCGCGCTCCGTTAGACTGACACGTCGGCCGGGGGCCCAGAGTGGAGTTGCCTTCCTGCCTGTCTGTGCGTGTGTGTGTGTGTGTGTGTGTGTGTGCGTGTGTGTGTGTGAAGGAGTGGGAGGGGAGCCTGGGGAACGTAGCGCCGAGTGGAGCAATGAGGGGGGCACACACGGAGGGACCAGGCAGCATTCTCAAGCTTTTGTTGTGGCTCTGTATAATGCGTTGGGGGGCCAGAGCCAGGCTGGCCACTGAAGCATGCTCAAATTGGCCGGAGAAAAGAGTCCTCACGCCACACAATAGAGGACAGCCGCACGCCTGCTTAACATAAGAAAGTGGCTCTCATTCTCCCCTCCCCTCCTCCTTCCTCTCCGCCTGCACCCCCACTGCACCGAAAAAAGGGGAAAAACATTTATTTTTACAAATCCTCTCAAATCATACGCGCATATTTTATTTTATTTTTTATAAGCCCACATTCTTAACTTCTTTTTAGTCTTTGCGGCTATAGTGAACAAGACATTTTATATTATAGTGCACATGCATTTAGTTTATTAAATATTTTTTTTATGTGTCGAGCTTATTTTTTTTTTTTAAAACATAATTTTGATATATTGGTGCCTTTAAATAATGGTCTCAGATACTGAGTGTTTTCTCCACTCCGCCTGTCTGTCAAGTCACAAAACCAGCTTTAAAACGGACACGCTTTATAGACAACGCGGGGAATCCCGGTGTAAATCTTCGCCATTAAAATCAACTAAGCTTTGAAGAAAATGACAGTTCCCTTGGAGGGATTCTCCTTCCAACTGACAGAGTGCCAAGGTCAGGCCTATTGTCTCGATTGTCTGTCAATCTCTGGTCACCGGCCTCACAAAGACCTGACCGGAGCCCAACAGCAGTAATCTACCTAATAGGTCCACAATCCGGGGCTGCGTGAGTCAACAGCGTATTTCGCAAAATGTAGCGCACAAAAGGGGACAACACCCAGTAAACTTAGAACCCTGTGACATCCTTCGGACGAATGAATAAACAGTTAACCAGCGCAAAATTAGCTCCTCCTTAACTTAAGTCACGCATAATGTATGTAGCCCCAAATTAAAATGTGAAAACTGACCCCACCGACGTGACTGTTGATTAAACTCCTCCACCTCATAGTTATGCAGGCTGGTCCCGTCCACCCTCCCGACAGCTCACGGAGGCGAACAGCTTGCGAACTGCAACAGGAAATCTGTCCCAGATTAAACTGGAAATGTCCATGTTTAGTAAATGAGTCAAAAATTTCCCCAATACTGCGCAGAGTGATGTAATGCCAGAGTGAACCCTGTCACCCCGGGAGCCAGCAGGTGGAAAGCGTGTGCTTTCCTGGAGATGAGGCCACATAAAAAGGCCTGAGGTGGCTCTATTCAGAGTTAGGTTAATGCACCTTTTGTTGAAGCCGGGGCCATTCCCACTGCCAACACAGCGCCACATGCGGTTATTCCCAGTCCACATTTTTCAATTCTGATTTCAGTACACACACGACACACACACACACGCGCGCATACACATCCCAAATCAGGTTCCCTCTACTTACACATACAATTGAAAGCACTTTGCATTCTACATTTGTGGCTTCCTCTAAAATGCTCATTTCAGGCAATCAAGAAACAGTTTGTTGCCTGCTAATTACCTCTGACTGCACTGCACATTATGCTTCAGAGGTCAATTACCAACAAAATGAGGGTAAAATGGGCCCTCAATCCTGAAGCTCTTCCCACCAATTTTCTACATGCGGTGCTGGTGTTGGTTTGGCTTCCTACTTATTGCCTCTGTGTGTTTATTCTATTCTTCTCTCGTTCACCTGCATTCCCTGTTTACCAAAGCTTGGGGTGATTAATGTCACAGATAGATAGGCGGTACGGTGCGTGTCTTTGTGTGTGTGCGGGCGCGCGGGCGCGCGTGTGTTTGTGTGATTGAGAGGGGAAATCGTGTGTTTGTTAAGTTGCCCTTCGGTCCAGCTAGAAACAGACTCATGTTTGAACTGTCCGATTTACACAAGTTTATGGCCACGCAGGCAGGTGTTTCTGCCCTGGACCTTGCCTTTGTACACAAATGCGCACATGCCTGCCTCAGATAAGAGAGAGAACAATTTATCCGCCTTACTGAGATGCTGCATTCTCATACCAGCGTGTTTTTCTCCCTCTAAATACGAGTATTTCCTCTGAGTAAATAACTCAACCTCTTTGCTGCGGGTTTACCGTCTAAATATAGCATGGATGAACTGTTAGCGTCCATTTATGCTCTTGCCCGGTGCGGCGTTGCACTGTACATACTTGAGCAGTTTGTGCAGACCTCTCTGCGGTGCAGCATATGTCAGCGCTGAAAGATCACCCATCTGCTACCGAGCCGCCTGCACCTCGGCAAAACAATACCTTGTCTCTGGCTTTAATTACAGGTTTGCTCGTGTGTGTACATACATGTGACTCATGGAAGTTGAAGGTCTTTTGTTCTCTCCCTTATCCGTGGCGAACTATCCATCTGCCGTCCCTTTCTCTCACCTGTCTTTCTTTCCCACCCTTTTTTGTTGTTGTTTTTGTTTTTTTGTTTTTTGTTTTTTTTCCTGTCCTTTAGCGACACGTACGGTTGAGTGGTTTACTCACGTCAACACTTTTTAAAAATGCTTAGCCTACCTGTTGAAGTGAAAAGCTCTCTCCCTGCCATGTTCTCACGTCGTGGCCCATTTACAAAAAATTTTCTGTTACGGTTTCGCTTCACCGACACCAACGCGACCTCAAACCCCGACCGTAACTGTAAACATGCTAGAGGATTATTTCAAAATTCTCTTGTGATTCAGTGATAATTCGGTTTATTCTGCTATCGTGTTTAATAACTGGAGATATCAATGCAGGAATTGTTGTTTGCCTCCCATTAACATTTGTGTGCGTGTCCATGCATGTCATCAGGATGTTTTGAACACCATCATCCGGTCCTGCTCCCCTCGATTCTTCTTCCTCGGCCTGCCGGGTTTCACCATGCTGGTGGAGGATTTCATCACTGCCGCTGCCCGTGTCCTCACCTCGAACTCCTCGGAGGTACGAGCACACTTCTAACGTTCACCTGAGCCACTCTGGAATCTATGACTCCAGACGAGAAAAGCCCGTCAAATAACTAATATGTTGCAGTTTTCAGGAATGTCCCCGAAAATGTTCAGGACTCGACAAGGAATTACAGAATTCTTGGTGGCAAAGAATTCAGGGAAATTACGAGTCTGAAGTCCTCCTCATACCTGATGATCTGTAGACCTGTTCCTTCTCCTTCTCCTGGATTATGTTTTATAATTTGCTGCTTTATTAAGTGTTAATAGGAAAAAATAAAGCAAATATTTGAAACTATTAGATAATAAAGAATGTGATTTTCTTGTTTGGAAAAATTTACCACCGTTCCTTTCTTCATTGTGCCTAAATGAAGGACTGAAATGAGAAATTAATGGCTGGAAAAATGACTGCATGTTGTTTGTCGTTGTCTTAATGCTGATTCATAATTTATTCACCACTGTTGCTCCTCTGTATTTCGGAACTAGATAAACCAAACTAAAAGAGTTTTGCACAACTGACAGAAAATTCAGATTTTATTTGCAGTTATCACATACTGTCCTTCAACAATTAACACGTGTATTTACACACATTTTAATTGTGTTTTAAATGTAACTGGAATGGATATTTTTATATTTTCATTACTCAGCATCTTAGCTTCTCAAAAAGCTCCAGCTCTGCAGAGAACTTTATGCTCTCAGCTGTGTGCCTTCTTTTGGGTTTTTGAACAATTTCAGTGCTACAGAGCACACTACTGCCCTCAGCAGGGTCGAATGATTTACTACAACCGCACTTCAGATTCTGCTTGCTTTCATAAACTGTTCCGCTGCTATGATCACTTCCTGATGTCCCAGACGATGTGTCAGAATAATGGAAAGTGCATGTGTTAATCACGCATTTAAAGCAAAACCAGCAACCAAAAAAAAAAAAAAATGCATTAACTGCATACAGAACTACGTACAGAATAGATTCAGACTTGAACAAACATATTTTTAACAAAAGCCTGCAGCTACACTCGAGAAGCAAAGAGCAGTTAATTACAAATAGCTGCTGTTTAACTGTTTGAATGCAGACTGTTTCATCAAATGCACACATTAGCAAAGTGTTAATATGCTTAATTAGCCGTGAAAGCCAGCATGTTTGCAGTTATTATTTAAATTGTGTGCTGATGTGAATTCATATGAACGCACAGGCTTGCAATGAACGAGCGAGCTGATTGGGTGCAATTAGTAGACATTACGCTGGTAGACCGACACAATAGCCATGGTATGTTTACATGTTACCACCGTGCACAGATGTAAACCTAAACATGGTTAATACTAACTGTCTCTTTGCAGAAATGTGCGATTTGTCAAGAAGACTTATGGGGGACATTTATACGTGTTGTATTTCCTGTTTTGGTTGCCAGATAATTTCATATCTCCCTGGATAGATTTATTACCTCATTTCAGTTTCACAGCAGCTCATCAGGTGCAACAACATGTACAATCTGCTTTGGAGCTGCATCCATCGCGCATTTAATCAGTCATTTTGTTGCCCACGCCTACCATGTGTCGTGTCTTTCTGTTGAACATCAGCAGAATCATGAATAAAGATCAAATTAATTCTGCTAGATCCCTCCAATCCCTTTCCCCTGGATAGTGACCTTCCTGCTTCCTGGAAGGGGGGTTGTTTTCATGTTGGTTTAGGGGAATTAATGATAGCGTGTTGTTTTGTTTTCTCATCTCTGCCAGGCTCCGAGGATGGAGGCTCAGACGATCCTGGGCTCCCTCGTGTGTTTCCCCAACCTTTACCTCCAGATTCCTGTACTGCAACACTCTGAGGACATCAATGTAAGCAGTGAGGATATCAAGGTAAATAGTCGGGATGCGTATTAGTGGGAAAACAGGGATGACATTTTTTTAAAAAACAAAAAAAACAAAAAGAAAAACAGTGCTCAGTGTATCATTAGAATAAATACTCATCTTCCCTATGAATCATATCTTAAACAATAATAAGCAAAGAGAGATTTATACATTCTTGTGTACATTAATGATGATTTAATTGAACCATCAAGATATGTGTTACGTTCAGCCATGACACTTTTATGAACAGTATCTAAAGAACGATGTTGTGAACCCGTTTTCTTCTGTTAAGAATTATCTGGTGAACATCCTACTGGAGACGGCAACCAAGGAACACACTGAAGGGGCGAGGTACGAGTGGCAGCACTGGTGATATTTATTCTTAGGTTACATTGCCTTCACTTAATTTATTAGTGTAACATGACTGTGTTTTAACAGATGCTTATATATGCACGGCGAAATTTGAAAAGCTAATGGATACCAAGCATTCGCTGTCCATCGTAAAAATTCTGCGCGACGCTTTTAAAGCCTAATTAACGAAACTATTATTTTTGTCCTTGAGTTTAATTGAAGAATAATTTCTGAATAAATTTTGCACAATTCAAATTCCGTGTCATCCTTTAAAATGCGCTCCGTCGTTCAGGTGCATCGCCGTGTGCAGCCTGGGCCTGTGGGTGTGCGAGGAGCTCATGCAAAAGAGCATTCACCATCGGGTTAAAGATGCCATCAATGTGCTGGGAGTAACACTAAAGGTTAGTGACCCTCTCATTCAAGGCAGCCGCACTCGGTTAAAAATACCACTTTAATAGGTACACCAGTGAAAACATGCAAATAGAACAGCCCTGAACTACGTCCAAACTTGAACATTATACTCTACTCATGAAAAAGTCCTTTGTCACACTCCAGCACTGGATTCTATACTCCTTTATTATAGAGGGAACTAATTTACTTTTGCAAAGCTTTATGTCTATTACTAGTTAGTTTGCAGGTGGGCATGTTATATGTCAACTTGTAAAATAAGTTTGAACCATACAGCATCTAAAAAATATAATATATACAGCTCCACCTGCAGCTTATTGGAACATTACGTTTGGTATACTGGTGAAAAGAAGTGCTTTCTAATATAAGAGCCCTGCGCCGTATCTTAGCTTGATGAAGGTATTTAGCATTTGTGTAAAATGACCAAAGAGCTGTTGATTCAGCTGTGTTTTCTAGGATGTGTTTTGGAGACTGTGGTTTGTTATACTATTGAATTGTATTGTTTTGTACCCGCACATGTTTCTAGTATTTTGACATCCCCATTTTATTCAGTGTTCTAGGCTAAATAACAGAAACCAATTGAGTTTCACAGCACTACAAAATACACCCTCTATAATGAACATACACTCATATTACTACAGGGAAAATTGAACATTAGAACAGTGACATGGAGGGATTCAGTACAGGACTGTATCAGAATACATTAGTTGTCACTGCCTGATCTTTTGGCAAGTGAGCGAATGTATACATTTGATATCACTTAAGGTATTTGCGCATTATGATTTCCCAAAACTCAGCGTTTGTAAAACACTTGCTTCACTGACCAAAGGTCGACACTGGCGTAAAGATTTTGTGTAGATTACTGAGAGCTGCAGTGTTATAAAACGAATAGGTGCACGATGCTCCTTTTTGTTTTGCCATACCAGCCGTATAGTGTTTAGCTCTAACAAAAATGATAGTTGATTACATAAAAGGACTGCAGAACAATTTCGACATAGTGAGTGGAGAAAAAGTGTGAGAATAAAACATGTTCAGTGATGTGACTCATGGGTATATTTTGGAAGAGCCCACTTTTCTCCCAGAGTGAAGAGATGCAGAGAACCAGCGGAGGCTATTTTTTTTCCTCTGTCTCTCTCTCTCTCTCTTTTTTTTTTTTTTTTTTCATGGAAAAGGGTTTGGGGCGGTGGCGTAATTTCCAGGCTGCTCGCTCTCAGTAGATGTGGGCCAATTTAAGCAGCTACATCTCCCAGCTTCCTGCTCGAGCAACCCCCCTCCCCCCTTCTCTAATGGAGCAGTAATCACTCCCCTGTACAACTTGACACACAGACTCAGCCAGCCCCAAAATAGAGGGTACAGGCTGGGTGGGGGATCTAGGGGGAAGAGTGGCACTGAGAGTCTCTTTTCTAAAAGCAGGTGCTGAACTCTCAGGGCCCCTTTTTGCGTTTGGCCATTTCTGCACTCCCCACATTGTCTGCCCTTGTTACATGTTGAGAGGCATTCAGCTGGAAGAAATGGGAAATTCTATTTCTCCACAAAGAATTTCAAATCACTGAAGAAATCCACATTTGAAAGGAAATTGTCAACAGCTCAATTCTTTCCTCCAATGAGTCTGGAGAAAATGAGCCATGGGTTGGAGTGAAATGAAATTATGCTGATTATCTGCACAGTAAGTGAAAAACTAAATTTAAGGGAAATTACTTTATTGAATTTTGTCAGTCAGTGGGCGCCTAAACTTTTTTTTTTTTTTTTTTCCACACCATCTTCAACCATCAATGTCCCTGCGCTGTTATAGAATTTAACAGAAAGTGTAGAATGAGTGATCTTCCCAAAGTGTTACACTCTGGGAAGTGTGAGAGAGCACATTTAAAAACTTTTAAGAGGAATTCTCACCATGATTGGAAGCAGAGAGAGCAATTAGAAGGCAATTTGACTTTTGACAACTTCACTTACTTCTAAACCCATTTTTCAGACTGTCATAATGCAATCTAACAAGTGGTTTTGCTACAAAACTGAGATGCAGAAATATTTAAAACAGGTGAACAATGGCTGCAAGGTGATTTACTTCAAGCTTTTAAGGAGTGATATGAAAACATCCAAGTGTTGGGTAGGAGTGAAGAATGCAGCTTAAGGAAATCTGAGTTTTTGTATAAAGATATTACCCTATTCATTCCTGCAGATCTTAACTACAGCATTTCTTCTATATTGTACACGAAATAACTTCTAAATAAATGTTTCTACATCCTCAAGCTTCCAGATTAGTTTCAGGTTGACATTTTTGACGTACAGTTAGGCCCATATACAGTATATATTTGGACAGTGACACAATCTTCATGACTTGGAATCTACATGCCACCTTATTGGATTTGAAATTAAATGGCTAAGATGCAGTTGAAGTGCTGACTTTCTGCTTTATTTCAACAAAAATATCCTGTGAAATTAGGGGAAAAAAGGGAATTACAACTATTTTTATACAAGTCTCCTCATTTCAGGCTCTCAGAAGTAATTGGACAAATTAATATTACCATAAGGAAAATGTTTAATACATTTTTGAGAATCCTTTGCGGTCAATGACGGCCTGGAGTCTGGAACCAATGGGCATCATTAAAAGCTCTGTTTCCTCTATTGTGATCCTTTGTTAGACTACCGCCCCGCCCTGTTTTGTCTTACGTAAGTCAAATACATGCTCTATCAGGTTCAGATCTGGTGAATAACTTGGCCATTGCAGAATTTTCAAAAACTATTGGGGTGCTTCTGATGTACGTTTAGGTTCATTGTCCCTCTGTCCTGTGAAGCACTGTCCAATAAACTTTGGTTCATTTGGCTGAATCTGAGCAGAAAGTATATCCCTGTACACTTTGGAATTTATTCGGCCTCTTTTGTCACATCATCAATAAACACTAGTGACCCAGTGCCATGGGAAGCCCTTCATGTCTATGCCATCACACTGATTCCACCATGTTGGACAGAAGATGTGCTGTGTTTTGGATCATGAGCCGTTCCAAGCCTTCTGCTTGATCTTATTTTCATCTGTCCAAATAATGCTGTCCTAGAGCTGGGCTGGCTTCTTCAGAAGTTTAAGTCTAATCTGGCTTTTCTATTTTTGAGGCTGATTGATCATTTGCACCTTGTGGTGAATCCTCTGTATTTGCTCTCTATTTGGTAGAGTTGGATACTGTAACACGTATTTCCTAGATAGTGTTCTTCACTTGGGTGGATGCTGTGGAGGGTTTTTCTTCACGTTGGAAAGGGTCCTACGGTCACCAGTGTGTTTTTCTTTTCTTAGAATGTACCAAACTGTTGATTTGACCACTCCTAACATTTCAACTATCTCTTTGATGGATTTCTTCTTTTTTTCAGCCTAAGGATGGTCTCTTGTACTTTCATGAGATCTCCTTTGACTGCTTGTTGTGGGTTCACAGCAAAAGCTTCTAAATGGAAATACCACACCTGGAATCCACTCCAGACCTTTTACCTGTTTAAATGATGAAGGATTAACGAGGGAATAGCCCACACAGCCCATGACATAGTTTTTGAGTCAGTTGTCCCTTGAAAAAGAGGCGACTGCATATTAAAGAGGTGCAGCTCCTAAACCCTTCCTCCAATTTGGAGAAACTGTGTCTTGAACATCTTTTCGTATAACATAACTTGCATCACTGTCCATAAAAATTCTAATATATAAAAGTAAATCTTACCATGTTGTCTTGTTTGTCTAGTTTGGGAACAAAGCAGTGGCTCAAGTGGCCTGTGACGTGTTCCAGCTTCTCATCTGTCATTGGGAACATCTCCAGAGGATGGAGTCCACTCTCCCCAAGAAAATCATTGAGGTAACATATACACATATATACTCAAATGCACACATGCAGCTAATTTGGCAGTAACCTGTGTTGAAATGTCATAAGGAAAATAAGAAATGCATAAGAATTTAAATGCAGGCCTTTTGAGTTATCACTCATGTTTATGCATACTCCACATCTCATGGCTTCACATCCATTCTAGCACACGGCACTGAGACAGCTGATGAAAAGGAGTGTGTCATCCAATTATCTTTCTCCTTGTTTTGTCCCAACACAGATCTTTGTGGCCACAATAGCCTTTTTGTTGCCGAGCGCCGAGCACTCAACAGTGGAAGCAGACAAAAAGGTACATGTTGGAAAGGAGGGGACATGAAATGGCTGAGATCTAAAGGCCATTGATCTATCATGCTGGAATGGTGCATTTGCAGAGGAATGTTTCTGCTGAAGTGTTTTGTTGTGCTCGGTCTTTTTTTTTTTTTTTCCATCACTTGTCTTTCCAGCTCTCATCTATTACCACTTGTAGCTCTCTTTTTTAAAAGGTTCTATAATTAAATATTAACATGAATCTCTCACTTCTTTCGTACGCTCTCAGTTGATGGTGTCGCTGCTGCTCTGTCTGCTGGACTGGTGCATGGCTGTTCCCCTGAGCTTGCTGCTGGAACCCATCACCATGTCTTCTCTGGAGGGCAATACATCCCAGAAGGCCCCGCTGTTAGACTATATTTACAGGGTGAGTGTCCTTAGTGGTTGGCGAGAGATGGGAAAAGCTTCAGTTACAACTAGAGAATGCCAGTACTTACGCTAGTATCGCCAATCCAATACTCAGATCATGTAGTTGTATTTGTAAAATAGTTCTGATGCAAACCTTTATGGCAACGTGCTACACCTACACTCATAGAATCTGTGGTTACAGTGTGTAACCAATGTTGGTTACACAGATGGGCGGCTGTAGGCGCAGTTTAATAGGCTGTTAATGAGAGTGTTTTTGGCTCAGGGACCTGTCTGTTGCGTAGCAGTTGGATGTAAATTAGCTGGACATTTTAAACATGCCACCTTACCCTATTCCAACCCTTAATGTAGCTCAACCATTGATAGAGACTCGAGCAAGAAGCACCGACCCCCTGGTTGGAACTGGGGGTTGTACAGACTAGTTGATTAGCTGACTTCCCTGCTTTGCCAGGACGCTTTAATCATGATTTCAACTAGTCAATGATCATGTGACAATACCAACTTGGATGCCTCCAAGAAGACAGGTGAGGAGGCCAGTCATTGCAGCAAACTAGCAGCAAATACTTCACTAAAGATGAAGCCCATTCCTCTGTGATGTGCAGAATAGGTTAGTCAGTCCTAAAATAAAACAGCACTGCTGCAATGCACAGTCATATGAAAATGCATCTGCTAGCACTAGCAGAAGAACGGTGCAAACCCTTTCAACAACAGTCAATAAACAACTTCACCAAACGTCCTGCGGTAACCGAGAGAACGAAGCTGCCAATAAACAATTTGTTGCTGAATTCCATTGTCAAAGTTCTGAGACATTAAGCTGCTGAACACGGAATATGCCTCAAAAAAACACCTTTTCTTTTTTTAAGCTGACTACACTATCCCATCTCGCAGCTTATCGTGGAGTACTATTAAATGCTTTTGGGTGGTGCCACTTTATATGGCACACACCTCTGCATTCACCTCTGCTGCTCCGTGTTATAAAAGTGAGCCAGATGAGGCTGTGACCTTACCTTTGGCCAAAAAAGACAAGGCCGTGGCATCAAAAAAGTGAAAGCGACCATAAGTGTCTGAAGATGCTTCACTGATTTGGGAAATAAAATACTCTACTTTATTTCAATTGTTCCAGGCCCAAGATTAAAATGTCACAATGCATATGCAGTATATACCTTAGTGTCGGTCAGTATGTCAAGATATTGGGGGAAAAAAATCATTACAAACTTAAATGCTTTAGTATTTCACTTTACATTTCATTATTGCCACGTTCATACTGCCTGGTCTGTTATCGGAATATCGGAATAAATATTATTCTCTCGGTTTTGTATTTAAAGAAGAATATCTGATCAGAATATAAAACAGTCATTGTTAGAACTGTTATTATTGAGTTCTCGTAGTAGGAAGTACATGGACTGACAAAAAGCACTGTGCATCCCTATTGTCATCATTTTGTAGACCAGTATGTGGTCACTTTTTACTGATTGGTTTTCATGGTCGCCTGAAACATACGCACAACCTTTGCCCACAGACACAACAACTTCAGCCTTGACACCTCCACCCCCACCCCATTACATAGGCTTGCCACTTTAATTAGACTCACCTCTACTGTGACCTTATGGCTATGCCTCATTTAACATTATAGTGGCACAACAGCATAGAAGTGCCCACTGTAACTGAAGCATGTGATTGGCTTTTATCATATGTAGGGAGCTCTGACAGTGTCCTTAGCATTAAGTAGCATTTGTTTAAAACATGCAAAATAGTCAGCATTCAATCTACTTCTCTGTTTTTTTGTCCCTGTAACTCTTTATTTTATGGTCTGACCCTGAGGATGAGGGCCAAGCTTCAGGCACAAATGAATGAGGTATTATTCATTCCCTCCTGTCTGGGCAGATGCGGTCAACGGCAGATCTTTGTAAGGATGTCACCCCTGATAAGAAATGGTCCAATTATTCAAACAGGACCCTTTGTCCACTTGATAAGCTCAGGATATAAACGCTTGTCCTGGAGCTTTGAATGGAATATGTCTTAATATGAGAGGGACTGCAGCTGCTATGCAAGCAAAGACAATTAGGCATGATTGGTTGTCTATCGGCACACAAAAAGCACAGCCCCTCTGGGTTTCATTCAAAGCATCACAAGGTGTGATGATATTAATGCAATATCAAGACTGAAATCTGTACATTTCCATAGACGTGGTGGCTGTTAAATATTCCCTACACCAAAATGGAGAATAGCTCCCCTAATAGAAATCATCTCCTTTTATTCAATCACTGGGCAGTGTCACTGACAAGGTTTTCCATGCTTCACCTTCCTTTAATTACAAATTTGTAGTTAGTAAAGCTTGAAATCCTTGTTCTTGAATTCTTTCCCAAGTCCTCAAGCACAGTACAGCAAATGAAAAGGCATCCATGCCTTCGGAGAGGAAAAGAAAAGTTGTTTTTGGTGACTAACAGCATGCAAATTGCTGTAAAAAGCAACATTGCACTAGACCTTATTGGTTCAATGGAGTTCAGCTCAAGCTTCTCCATCTGCTCTCTCTGCCTGCCTCAGCAGCCAGCTGCACCACCCCTGTGTGTGTGTGTGTGTCTGTGTGTGCGTGTGTGTGAGGGAGAGAGAGCGAGATAGCGAGGATAGGTACATTTATGCTTAGCCGCACACGTCCCTGCGTTTTTTATTATTTGATTTATGTGTGTACATAGTGTACTCGAATCACCATACAATATGCGCCCTTCTAACTACAGTATGCTTGTTTCACTGTGTGTTACCTTCCAGGAACTGTTGCTATGCGAAGTGCAGTCACTTAGTTGTCAAGCACAGCCGTGGGTTTTTCCCCTCCCTTTCTACCTCTCCACAGAGGAAGCTCTTTGGGGCTTTGGTGTAGCAGCTGTTTGGTTCAGGTCTTTTCAGCATCAAGCCTCCAGTCCCTCCCCCATGCACTCAGAGGTCTGCTCACTAGAATCATCCACATACTGTCTACATTGCCCCACACAATACTGTTTCACAAGGCAGGGCCAGCCTGCCTCTCTGAGCGTCTCTCAGCCAAGTGTGAGCGTATGTGTGTGCTGAATGGGATTAGCCTTTGCATGGCTTTGCCCAAGTTGCTCCACTCTGAATAAGAGGCACCCTCATCTACATACATTAGGCATATGTTTTACCCCCTCGCTCGCACAACCTCACCTTTACTCAGATTATACATTACACAGGTGTGTGTTGTGTGTCTAGGCACTTGTATATGTGGCAAAGCATGCATGTTTGTGGTGGGAGCTGAGCACAAGGATAAAGTCTTAATTAAATCAAACAGTGTAAACCTGTCCAATGGCTGTAATCAACTGCCCCAGTGCGCCTTATCTAGCACTGCCAACGGATGCTCTGCCATCTGTTATGTAGATCAATACACTCACACATCACAGGAGAAATGGATTAGCGGCAATAAAGACCCTCTTTTCTTTCTTTCTCTCCTTCCCTCTCACCATTGCCTTATGATGTAAATACATAGACCCTATATTCCCCCTCATGTGCTCCTGTTTCATGTCCTCCCAGAACAGACCCGCAGGAGCATCGCTGTACTTTATCTCGCCAGACACCATCAAATCTGACAAGATATTGTTTTTGCACATTACAGTTGAAGTTTGGTCACTTCTCACTATTGAAAAACTACCCAGACACACTTCATCTGAACATAATCACTAAGCCCATCTCTTCTTTTTTTTTGTTTCCTCAGGTGCTGCACTGCTGTGTGTCCGGCTCCAACCTGCACACCCAACAGAGCCACTATCTCCTCAGTCTGTCAGACTTGTCCAGTGACTATGACCTCATGTTGGGTCAGGTTAAGTGCTTCGAGCCACCACCCTCCCAGGCAACCACCACAGATTTTGGCAACCTGCTCACAGTAGCTGAGGGTAAGGACACATGAGAGCGCAGTATCTGTGGGGTTGCATCTGAATGACCTTTCCGACTGCCCGCGCTGTGAACGATTACAAAGGGCCACAGATAAAAATATGACGCTGAGAGAGTGCAAACTGCCAGTTAGCTGGCAGCGTCAGGTGAGGATGACATGGTTTCTGACATGCTTCCATACTTGTTAAAGTATGGAACTGAACACCGCCAACCACCACCACCAAAATATAAAAACCATCCAAAAAAGGTTACGGGTAAAAGCAAACTCTAAGTAGCCCGTCCATTTGGAGCCTCTCCATTAAATGTCAATATCTTATTAAAGTACGAAAAGGAAATCAGCCATCACGGAATGGAATGTTCACATTAGTGCTTAGTCGTAAAGAGAACACCCATTATGGGGTTTAGATAAAAATGTTTTTTTTTCCCTTCTTTTATTGTGACCTTGTGATTCCATTAGGCGATATGTTCCCCTCTATCTCTCTCTTTCTCTCGCTCTCTCGCTTTCTCTCTCTCTCTCTCCCTCCTGTCCTCAACTTCTAAAAAGTCCTAAAAACTAAAATATGCACAACATCTCTTCTGAAACAATGTACGAAATTAACCAGTAGTCTTTGTCCGGAAAATTTCAGCACACCTCTGCTTTTCGGTGCACAGCTGCACAGAGTCTTGGTAGAAATAACAAAACACTATCAAAAGGGCAAACCAAAGAGTGCCGGCCTAGTTATATTCATGCCCTCACCTCATATTGATCAAGTCACATCAAAGGGCCAGTGCATCTCTAATGCAGCTTGGCCTGCTTTCTAAAGAGCTTTCTCCACTTTGATGGGGGATGATGGTATTGATAGCACTGTCACAATGCAAGAGTGCATCTTCTTGTTTTTTCCACATCTCTGCAGAATAAAGCACGGCATGCCTTTCACTTGGGAGTAAAAACCCGTGCATTTACATAAATGCAATCCACAAAGTAGAGTTCTATTCAGCATCCTGTAAGGATGGTGGTTCTCATTAGCACTTGGCCAGTCTCAGCGCTTATCCATTGTAAGAAGACTCAATGGGCTTTTCAAAGTTGTCTCTTATGATTAGATGCTACCTACTTAGAGGTGTGCTTGCCAAGCTATTGTGAGAAATGAATAAAGTACCCTTATTAGTAATCATAAATGAGATTTGGCTTTGTGTAAAAAGAGCTAATAGAGATGATAGCATGTCTACACACAAATGTGGGTCTTTTTTAAATATGGTTGGCAGAGTCTGTGTTGAGCTTATTATAGAAGATAGCCTTGTGGGCATTTGTTTCGCACACCTATCCGTAATTTTGGCTATTGATCTCGTTTTACACTTCCTCGCGTGAACTTTCCTCCAAAGAAGGTCTCAGTATTTTTATCCCACTGCCCTCATTCTCCCACCAGAAAAGCGGCGGCGGAACATGGAGCTGATACCTCTGACGGCGCGGATGGTCATGACACACCTGGTGAACCATCTGGGCCATCACCCTCTGAGCGGTGGACCTGCACTCCTCCACAGCCTAGTGAGCGAAAACCACGACAACCCGTATGTGGAGTCGTCCGAGCTTTCCTCCGAGGTCTTCAAAAGCCCCAACCTGCAGCTTTTTGTCTTCAACGACAGCACGCTGGTGTCCTACCTACAGATCCCAGCAGAGACGCCCACAGTCGGACAGCCACCCGAGCCTTCCTCCCAAGTCCGTATCATTGTCCGGGACATCTCGGGCAAATACTCTTGGGATGGCGCCATCCTCTACTGCACCGCTCAAGAAGACTCTGTTGATGTTTTTACTGCAGGTGACATTCCTCTCTCAACGACCACTGCACTCTCTCGTAGCAAAAGCCAGCCCACCTCTCCAGTAAAGGAACCATACAAGAGTCACTTCTCAGACTCTCCCTCCAACTGTTGCGAGGAGGATGAAGTAGATGTTCTCGATAAGCTTTTGGAGGATCTCGGCCACAGCAGCCCAGAATGCCTGCCCCACCCTCGACTCAGGCTCAACCAGCCCGCCCCGTCCCCTCACGGCATGAACCTAGAGCAGGAGAAGGCCATCCTGGAAGCCATTCTCCGTCAGACTCAACAGGAGGAGGAGCAAGTGAGGAGGTGGGATGCTGATGTAAGCTTTCGGGCTGCCTGCCAGAGGGAACCCTCGCATCAGGAACCAAAAGCGCCTTTCTACTTCTGCCGGCTGCTGCTTAATGACCTTGGCATGAACTCTTGGGATCGCAGGTATTACCAACTGAAAATATCTGCAATCAAGAGTCTGGTTTGGTAAACAGAGGAAAAGTGGGCTTGTAAGAAGTCGCACAGCAGTCAGTGTAGTTATTTATCATTCAGTCTGCAAACTGCTATACAACCTAAATGTTGCTGTTCAGACGGAAAAGGCAAAGCGGCGTTTAGGATAACTTTTCTAGTCTGGAGTTGCTTGTGTCCTCTTATAGTTACTCAACTGTTGGCCTTTTTACTCATAGAAAGAAGGAGTGAAGTTAAAGCCACGTTGCAGTCTGCAGCGTCTTAATCTCCTCTCCACGGGGTAAAAGTGCCCAGCTGTTTTCACTAAGGTCTGCCTCGCAGAGCCACATCTTTGCCGTTCAGCCCCGTAAATTAAAAGCTTACACCTCTTAATGGTGATGGTGCAACAGGCGCGCAGCAAGTAGGAGATTGGCGTTTGCACCTGTGCCTTTTTTGTCTTTGGTAATCAAAAACAAAACTTTGGTCGAGAACTTTTTTTTTTCCCCCTAGTGATTGGCTTGCGGCAAATTATAATACGAATAGCGGTTCATTGTTGCATTGGAATCAGCATAGCAGGGATCTGCTTAGCAGATTGTTGAATTGTGTTGTACCGTGTTTAATCAAGACTGTTTTTGTTAAACAGGAAAAGCTTCCATTTGCTGAAGAAAAATTCTAAACTACTAAGGGAACTGAAGAACTTGGACTCCAGGCAGTGGTAAAGTTCAATCAGAATTTTCCACCATGTTATGTCTTGTAGTAATAAGGTTTCTCTGAGATGAAAATGAACACAAAATTATGTATAACTTCATCAAACTTCCACTGCAGCCAGCCATCAAACCTGTTTCTACATGAGTGAAATTAACTCACCCTACAAGTCCTACAGTTTCTCAAATCAACATACTATTGCCCTCTACCTCATTTCCTCCCCCATGGTTTCCGTAATCTGTAACAGCCCCTGCTGATCACAGCCTTGGAAGTCTCCCAATATCACTCTTGTCCTCCTCTTCCCGTGTGTCTCCCAGCCCAATCAATAAGTACTCCACACATTGCTAATGACAGGAGCTTATTTAAGAATACCCTCAGGATTCGACCTTATTCTCCCAAATGGCCAGACTTGGCCGGACATAACAACCTGTGCACAAGCATGCAAAGTGCCCTAAAATCTACCCCAGTATAATCTACTGCCATGGCAACAGGGAAGGTAGAAGGGGGGGGGCTTTGCTGCCGTTCTTTTTAAAATCACGTGAAAGCAGGAGAGACAGTGGACATTTTTTTTTTTTTTTTTTTTTTTTCAAACATGCTTTTACTCTTGCTGCTCTACACATTTTATTCAGCAAATGAATTACACACGGATCGCCTTGATTAGCAGAGTGTAGCATTTTGAGTAATGTGATTCACATTTCAAAGCCTTTTCATGTGAAGTGGCCAAAGTAGTGACATTCTTTTAAAGTTCGGTTACAAGCTGTGATGTTCAACTAATGTTGCCTGCTCTGCGTTTTGTTTGTTAGCCGGGAAACACACAAGATCGCCGTCTTCTACATCGGAGAAGGCCAAGAGGACAAATGCTCCATCTTGTCCAACAGCGCAGGCAGCAAGGCCTACGAAGACTTTGTGTCTGGGATGGGATGGGAGGTACGAACGGCCACGCCTCCAAATCGACACACACTGAAGTTTAAATATGTACACGCAGATACACGGGCACACTCGAAACGCGCTAAACTGTCCACGTGTTCTTCAGGTTGACCTGGCCTCACACTGTGGCTTCATGGGCGGCCTCCAGAGGAATGGCAGCACTGGCCTAACTGCTCCTTACTATGCTACCTCCACCGTGGAAGTCATTTTCCACGTCTCCACACGTATGCCATCCGATTCTGATGACAGCCTCACCAAAAAGGTAAATAAAAAAAAGGCTTGTTTGTGTTTGTGACATGTTTTAACCTGTATCAGGACAAGTTCCTGTTCTTTACAGCCTGGATTTGAGAACATATAGTGGGTTAATTGCACACCTCCAGTGTCGAGTATGTTAAACAAAAAGAAGAAATGCCGCCTATATTGCCCATTTGCAGTGAAATGGCTACACAGTCATGCCTATCCAGAGCTGTATGTTGTTGTAGCCTTCAGCTCTGTGTTAAGCTGTGATCAGGAGGTGTGACTCCAGAGTGCGGGCATTGATTAGTGACCCTGGCCAGGAAGGCCTGAGGAGTAGAGAATCGCAGGCGCGTGAGTAAAGAGAGGGCATGTGCCGCTGTGGTAATGACTATGATTCTGCTAGCCCCTGCCCCCCTCCCTGTGTGCTGTGACCAGGGCCTGGATTCAGCCATTAGCTCTCCCTGCTAGGGCAGGCGCCGGCCGGATGCCGGCAGGATCCTTTTATCCAATTCCTGCTGCCGCCACAGGAGCGATCGATTGGATTCTGCTGTGGGATTCTGAGCTGTAGTGCAGCAGTAGCAGTTAGCACGAAGAAATGAGCCGCAAGGCCCCTGCCCGTGCTGCCAATCTTCTCATACAGTACCCTGCTGAGAAGGGAAATTCATCAGGCTCTCCTCATATCTAACCACAGTGCAGCCCTCAACAGAGTCCCCCCCCCCACCACCTCTCCATTTCACAAATAATCCCCTCCCCATTCCAAACCCATCCTGAACCCGTGCTTCGTGCTTAGCGGCCACAAAAATTAGTTCGAACGAGGAAAAATTTTGATATAGCTTGGCCAGAGTGAGGCGCTGGAGGTGTGGCCGTGCCCAGAGCGGAGTGTGCCGCCACTCCGCTTCCAGTTATTTCACTTTGAACTTCTGTAATTGCTCATGCTCACCTTGCACAGATCTCCACACCAGCCACGGGTCCAACAGAAATTGGCAGGCTGGCTGGTTGCGCACATGCTTCGGAAAAAAGTACGGGATGGAAAAGAGAATAGAAAGTGGCATGAAGAATTGGAATGAGAAACGGGCTTTGTCTGTGTCCAAGTAGGATGTTTCTCTGTCAATTTAAAAATAACACTTTTAGTCCAGCAGTCACCCTCTTTACTGCCTGTAACCATAGAGTCATAATGTGGGGAGAGAGATGGATGGGGTAGCTCTTGCTGAGCAGATTGCCTGTTTGAAGACGATGGAGGGAGGGGAAAAAAAAAACAGCTTAACCAAAGAGAAAAGAAGGAAAACCATGAATTCCTCAATCCAATTGTGGGTTTTAGAGCAGCGCAGGCTGCAGCAGCAGCAGCTGGCTTCAGTAATGCGGTTATAGAAGCGACCTGCGGGGTTGGGGTCAGGCCATGTAGACTATGTGCATGTGTATGTGTGTGAAAGGGATAGACGGGTGCCTGAGCTATCACACTCAGCCCTAGGCACCGCAGCTTAACAGAGTTTTTGCAGCAGGTTGTTTTTATAAGAAGCCTCTTGTGTTCTGGGGTGCTCTGGTTTTTCTGTTTCCATGTGTGTGAAGCCCATTGGCTGGGTGGGAGGTCAAAGAGGGCTAATTGGACAAGAGCCTTTGACTTGAATCACATTTTATTAAAGAAGTCTCAAACATTTGGATGTGATTAACTAGGGGGTAAATAGATTGGTGTAGAAGATGATTGACTAGAGCATAAGCATCCTCATTAAACTTGTCATTCAGCTCATCCAAATGCTAATATCTTAACCCAAATTAACATCCCAGCGCTGATTGTCTGCAGCAAATGCATATTCAACATTTTCTCTGAAATTGTCCCAGTGACTGACCTGGCTGGTACCTGCTGATCCTTGGACAGACAGACTGAACTGGCGAGCTCCAGTAATCAGCATGCCGTGGATTTGTTTAAGATTACCGTATTACCATAATTAAGGGCTTATAATAGAATGTGCTAATTGCATTTTTGGTGGCGAGGGCATGTTTCTTAATGGCTCATTAGGCCAACAGTACATTGGCAGATGTTTTCTTCTGAGCAGAGGCTCACTTTTCAGTGTCCATGATACCCCAGAAAATGGAAGGACAGTTTGATTCAACATCACCGGACTACCAGCTAATAAGCGGTCTACACTTGTCAGAGAATATAATGTGCTCATTTATTTTACTTTGGGAAGGGGAAAGCTGTTTACCTTTTTTGTAACCTAGCATCAGTCAATTTCCTGTCATTTAAGCGTATCTTCTTGTCCTGCCCAGTTTCATTTGTGTTTGTGAATAGAGTGGAAATGGGAAGCAATTTAATCTCTGATGGGGGAGGTTAATTGGATTTGAATTATTTGGTTTTAAAATGCTCAATTTTGACCATTTTGTGTTCGCCATTTGAATTTGTAATGAAAAAGCTATAAAAAGAGTCAAAACCAGAGCCTAGACCACAATTTAAGTCTTTGTTTTCACACAGTTTCTGATTCAGCTGTAAACAGTCACCTTGCTCTTGCACCTGCTGCATGCTGCGATGAAAGCTAGTTCACTTTTTCTTTTGGAAGCTCTGCTGACCTGACTCCCTAGTAAATAATATTTTTATCATCTGTCATGTCCTTCTCCAAACCTCTTATACCCAAGTTGACACCTTAGTCTCCTGGATGTGGCCTAAAAGTACAGACTGAACAAGCCAAGTGACACGCCCTGATCCACCTAAATTTGTGTTCCTGTCATCATCACCATAGCGATAAAAATTGCATGCACCGCCTGGGCCTCGATTAGACTGATTTTGTTTGTTTGGCAGCTGCGTCACCTGGGAAATGATGAGGTGCACATAGTGTGGTCCGAGCACACCAGGGACTACAGACGTGGCATCATCCCAACTGACTTTGGAGACGTGTTGATAATCATCTACCCGACGAAGAACCACATGTATTTCATCCAGATCTTGAAGAAACCACAGGTACGTCTTTCAACTGTCGATTTAGTTTGAGGCTACAAAGCATATTCTTTTGTGACAGGTGTCTTAATTGTGACTACATCCGCTTAAAAGAGGTCATTTAATGGAAGTGAGACATCATTAATCTCACCTGTTCATTTTCCCTGCTCGAAATGTCAGGCGTGAAAAGGGTCAACTATAAGCATGCAATATGGCACTTCATCAATTTCCAGTCTCTGTCCGTGACTCAGTGCAGTCCCTCGTCCCTGGCCTCCTGTACAGACTTTGTTGTGAATTTTATAGGTACTTCCTCCTGTTGCAGTTTCTGTCTGGAAGCTCTCAGTATCCCCTACTCCGGCAGTGCATTATCACCCACACTGTGGGTATGTGCTCTCAGGGATGGTTACCGTCCTTTGTTGGCTAGCTTTCATCTTGGTTACTGCACTAGATGTGAGGCCTCCCAGAGGACAGTGAAATTTCTTTGTGTGAGATGACTGCCTTCAGATGTTTGGAAACATCCACAGTACTTTTGTAGCTTTTTAAAATATATATGTCTTTTTTAATTTCTAGTTATTTTAGATTCAGTTAGTATTTATGAGGCAGTCAGAGATATAACAGCAGCCTCAGGGGACCTTCCATCCCTCTGAAGAGACTATGTTATGTTCTTATATTGCTTCCCATCAATTATATTTGTTTGCCTGAATGTATTAATTTAATTGTCCATAAAATATTAATCCAAGGCTTTGTATTTTTTTTTTTATTATTATTTTTTCCCAAACTGTTTTCAGCTCAAAGAATCTCCAACCTACTCAGATGTGGGTATTAGTTTACATAGTGCCTCACTGGTGTTCTTGCATGAGATTAAGTTAATTGGTCAGTATCATTTCTGTTTAAAATGCATTTATTGTTTAATTTGGCTGCTCATTATACTCCCCGAACTGCCAAGTCGAAGACAGCAGGACCTTTTGGAAAGACTTTGACATTCACGTCAACTTCCAGGTCAATGACTATTGAGCTTCAGTGATTAAGGGCCCCCTTCCAATATGCATGAACAGACGCGTGTAGCCACACACACTCACGCTGTTGCTAAAATTCATATTGCCCCTTTGTATTTGCTCAGTAGCTCAATATGAGGGCATTGTATGGTATTGATTGTCATTTTAATTTCATTTACCTAACATTGATTCACATTAGATATGTGTGCTTGTCATGCAAAGTTAGGTAAAATCTAATTTCAACTTGAACCCTTGCCCTAAACAGATGGAAGAACCGTCTAAAAGAAAAAAAAAAGAACAAAAAGATCTTTAATCCTTTAATCAAGCCTCTATTATTTTTGAACATGTACTTATAAAACGATGGCACCCCAATCAAATGAACAGTCTGTGTTTTGAATCTGTGTGTTTTTAAATCTAATTTCCTTTTTCTTTTAACTTTTTTCTCCCCCCCTCAGGTTCCTTTCTTTGGGCCTCTGTTTGATGGCGCCATCGTCACTGGGACGCTGCTGCCAAGTTTAGTACGGGCCACCTGTATCAATGCCAGCAGAGCTGTCAAGTCCCGGCTGACTCTCTACCAGAGCTTGTATCCTTTGCTCTATCTCACAGAGGCACTTCTCATACGAGAAACGCAACCGTTGAAAAACCTCCACCGCTGTTTAATGAAACAAATGAGATTGTTCATTCTGAAATGTTTGTGGGATGATTCCTTTAGATGTTCAGCATCGCCAAGCTTCTGCACAACCAGCACCCGGGTTTGGTATATTCATTGAGACATGTGGTGTCCTTGTCACAATAGCCAGCGTACACAGCTGAGTGCTGACACCGATCTTTATGGGCTACTGGATTTACATACAACTATTATGCTGGGCCTGTTTCACAGCCTGGAGCAACATAGGAGGTTATGGGGCTGTTTTGGGTGTGGGAACAGATAATGTGTCATCATCTATCACTACCGTTTTATGGAGGGAAAGGAGAGCAAAAAATAAAAGCGCCGTCCACAAATGCATACAAGTGTATACGGGCACAAGCGCGCACACACTCGCTCCCATCCCTCCACCCATCCATCCAACAGTGTGCCGTTAGGAGCCTGACTCCAGCTGTAGTTGTCAGTTGGTTTAAAGAGAGTGTAATTACCAATGGAGATGAATTAGCATGTGAATGCCAGCAGCACAGTGTTGGTGGGGGGGGGGGGGCGGGGAGTGAGGTGGTGGGGGCAGAGTCGGGATGGCCCCTGGAGGGGGAAACCTGATCTCCCTTAACGCCCCGCTCCTCCTCGGACAGCATGTACAGCACCGCCTCACCAGAACCACGCTGCCCCTCTGGCGGTTGCTATAGAAACCTCCCCCGAGGAGGTTTCATCTGTTGGAAGACTAGCATCTCTTGTTTTTAAAACAATGGCATATTTTAAAAACTTATTTTCTTACGTATCATCAAGTCCATGCATCATAGTCATTTACAACAAAGGCTTTGGGGGGCTTAAATGTGCCTCAGCCCGCACCGCGTCGGGTGTGTGTCAGTATGCGTCCGTGTGTATGCGTTTCACAGTGCATCACATCGCCTGGCCCCCACACCCCGATATTAGGCCTTGTCTGCGTGTCCCTGGGGGCATCCTGAGTGACAGATGTCTGTTACCCGACGCCAAGTGAATTAGCCCAGTGTGACTCTCTGTGCCAGAGGGGGGCCAGCCACAGGCCTGCCTGCCTGCCTGCCTCTGTGAGCCTCGGGGACTCGGGGAGTCCGAGTGGGTGGGTGGGTGTATGTGGAGGGGGGGTGGCGGCAGTAACAGGCCTGTGCTGGGCCACAAAAACCTCACCTGGCATTCCTTAGCAGAAGAGCATTCAGCACAAAGGCATGATCTATGAGAGGAGATAAGCGCTGCCTCTGGAGTTCTGGCACCGACACTCTGCCAGGCCTTACGCACTCCAAGAGAGGAGATGAATGAACGTGCCAGGCAAAGCACACTGCCAAAATGACTGTCTGCTGTTAGTCTGTCTTCCTGGAGAGCTTGCGAGGATGGAGTCTATGCATAAACTAATGAAAAAACAAAATGTTCGTCGTCACGTGAAACCTAGAAAGGAAAGCCTTCGAGTTACCCGCTCTCAGCGAGGGCCCTTAGTGACACAGCGTCCAGCAGTGGCATGAACCACAAATGACACAACGTCTTGAGTGGCAGGTGATGTTATTCTTTTACATGCTTTGATCATTGAATTTGCTACTCGAGCTTTTTGCACTTTTCCCTCTCTAGTCGCTTCAGTTTTTCCATCTTCTCGGGATATGCAGCTCTTTATCTTTCACAGGTTGGAACAATGACCCAACCTTTTTTTTTTTTTCTGGGATGTGTGTTTTTTTGTGCGAGACGAAAATCCTCATCCTTAGTTTACCCCTTCACAATGCCTTAACAATCCACAGCCTGCTCTCTGCCTGTGAGGCCACTCTCCAAGGTAATTAGTTGAATATTTCTTCAAAGAGAAGCTATATGACCCCTGTGTGTCCAGATAAAAGGCCAGTATGGCTCTGCAGCCTCCTCTCTCGCTCCGTCACAAGGCTCGAGAGGACTCCAGCAGTCTGCTGCAACGCTCACAGGATCTCTCAAGCTAATAGGATTTGATATTGAAAAATGACCACCAGCAACATTTTCAGAAAATACACACAGATAGGCCACAGGAGTGTTTTTCAGATGAATACCACCCCTTGTGATGTTTCTATCTGTCTCCCATCATGTGATATGACTCTCTCCTCTCTCCTTTTTTCTCTGATTTGTGAAATCTGTGCGGTTGAATGTGCGTCCGCGCGTCGTGTATAGTCGTCAGCGTCGGTTTGAATTTGTGTCAATTTCTCTCAGGACACAACCTCGGCCTCGCAGGCCTCATATCACAACCCTCTTACAGACAACTCATAATGTATCATTTATTATTTATATGTCTGAAAGAAAATGCAGCTGGTCTGGCTTTGTGTTCTAAGTGTGTTGTCTGCAACTTGTCCAACCTTGGCTGCCGCATTTAGAATAATCATGACCGCAAAATGTTCAATCTAAAACAACTTAGATTTTATGTAAACCACGATTGTTTTTTATTGATTCCTAGTTGCATAAGTGAATGTCATTTACTGCTGTTATTGGAGAGAATCAGATTACAACCCAAATTTAGGACACAATGTTTTGTTTGTGTCACCTGAACCCACCCCTGGTGTCCGGTGCCGTTTACTGGACGATGAAGATCCTTCATACTGTCACTATGGAATAATGTCTTCATCCAGGAGGTGGGATTCATTTCTCTCTTCAACAAGCACTTGAGTTTGATGTGCCATCCGTCACTCTTTGTGATGGGGGTATTGTTAAAGGTACAGTCTGTGTGTATGTATGTGTGTATGTTTGTGTGTGTGTGTTGGGAAGATGGCAAGTTACTAATAGGTGAGACAATGGGAAACTGACCTTGATTCAGAGACATAGCCTCCCTACTGGACAGAATCAATAGCTTTTGCACACTGCCCTCAGTCCCCATCCTCTGCTCTGACACACAAGCAAACACACACACACACACACACAGATCCATCTCCAGGCAGCGATCAATAACCATAATCTGTTTCTGCCCATCGCCAGTCATGCGAGCCAGGCTTTTAGGTGGCGTGAGTGTGTGTGCGTGTGTGTGTGTCTTCCTGCAATAGCAGAAGGAAGAGCGGCTTGATCCTTTCAGTGGAACTCTGAAAGCTGCTGAAGTCTGTCATGTTCCCGCACTGAACATATCTACAGTCTCCCAGCAAAAATGAAATGTACATATTTTTAAAAGACGCTTACTGAAAACGCAACGCGCATCTTGTGCGCGCTCCTTTGTGGGCTGCTGCCGCATCCCCCAGACGGCGTCGTAATTATTACAGTCACTGCATTGTCAATGACATATTCTCACACCCCTTCTGGGCAAGTTATTGTCCCGCTCTCACCGTGTCTTTGTGCGAGCAGCGCGCTCTTTTGTATACTGTAAGATTCTTCACCTAGCGCAGATGAAAGTGCGCCTGTATGCATGATAGGGTGTCATGAATAGGATCTGCCATGTTAGTGTTGTCTCACATGAATTATTTAGCATCGTTGATAGGTCTAATTTGCCAGCTGTTGTGCCATAACCGTCGGCAGTCCCATGGATAATACTCAGCAGTCTATATCACTATGGAACACAGTGCTTGACTGGGCACAGCGAGACGCCAAGCTAGTCATTATACACTATACTGGATTCATGTAATGGTCTGAGCTGATGTGAGTGTAACTAGCCAACTTCCTGTTCATTTCAAACAGCAATGACCAGCCCCAAGTGATTTCTAATATACAGTAGTATTAGAGGGAGGCCGTCACTTGTTGACGTGTTGCGTGATTTCTAATAAGTGTTTTGTGTTTGTGGATGCGAGCCTTTAGTTGGGATGGTTGGCTGCTGGCTGAGTTTGTGTTCAAGGGCTGAACAAGGGGCCGGCTTTGAGTTGAAGCATCCCCGCTTGGTGTTTGGCAAGGGTGGTTTGGGCGGAGGCTGGCATTGGCTTTGATAGGGCGGATGATAGTTTTACGTAGTATTTGGGGGGCTACGAAGAGAGGAGGGGTCTCTCCCCCACTGAATGTTTTAACCTAATCCCATTATCAGTGTAGCGCACTGCCTCCCATCTCTTCTCCCTCCTTATCCCTGCCCCCTCCCACCCCACTCTCCAGCTGACCAGCTGTTCCTGCCGGGACTCACGACAATGTCCGATGTGTTCAGATCACTGAGTAACCCCCCCCCTCCCCCCTCACCCCCTCACCCCACCCACCGCAATACGTACACACAAATGAACAGAGCCCGGTCCATGCACAACCAAAGCAATTGCCAAGCCCATTGCCTGAGCCTCGGCAGGCCTAGAGGGAGGAGGGTGTTAGTTAGGGAAGAAGGGGGGCAGCTGGGGCTGGGGTGGGGTGGGGGGGGGGGTGTGGAGGGGGCAAGCACAGGCCTGTCAAACCAAGAGCCCTGACTCAGGAGGCAGCTCAGCTCGGATGGCATATGGCGTCTAGCTTCATACAACATGCAAAAGTATTCTCTCCCTTCGCCCCCTCTCATCTACTCCCCCCTCTCCCCGTCTCCCTCTCCTGCTGCTAATGCAGAATGACTCATAGCATTACTCATTTTTTTTTTTCCTCCACCCCCCACCCCCCCCATTTTAGTTCCTCCTCCTCTTGCCACCCAGCCTATAACAAAAGACGTCCACTGCATGGCACCCACACCCTGAAAGCCCTGGGGGCCCAGCCCAGCCCAGCCCCGCTCAGCCTTCACTCTGGGGTCTGAGCTTCATGGGGGCCGCCCCTTTTAAACACAGGTAGAGCAGGCATGGGACCAGACGGCCAACAGCAGGGACCCAGAACCCCGCCTAGGGTAGCATACACACACTGCTGGTGTCAAACTGTTGTGCCTGTTGGTGTGTTACAGTTTTTGTTTACATATATATATATATCCTGGGCTGTCTTTATATAGTTAAGCCTGTGGTATTATTAAACCGTCATGCTCTGTGTGTTATGATGTGTTTATGCATCTGCGTGCGCCATGTGTCCCGTGTCTTGCTGCACGGCCATGGAAGAATAGTGTGTTTTATTTATTTTTTTATGTTAGTCTTCTAGCATATCCCCACATTGATGTATTTCCCCTACACCATAATTATAAACTCTTAATGGACCATTATGGAGAGTCAGGGAGCTGTAACAGTTTTTATACCCGCATAAAATAATAAGACTTTTTAGATTTTCAACAATCACCAGTAAAAGCTGCAAAGCCTAATGTAACCCAAAGAATGTCATGCTCTGTGTATTTTTAAACTTGAACCCCCACCCCCATGCCCCTCCTCTTCTCTCTCCGTCTGTTATGCATTCATGTCTGACATCTGTCTGTTTGGGAGCTGCAAAGTGAAAGCCAGTTTTGTGTGGAATCACCTTCTCTCTGTCCCGTCTCCGGCTCAGGATTGTTATATGTGTAATCTTGTGTAACAAGATTGTTACAGTTGTCTAAAGAGTTTTATGGATATTTTTAGGCACCTGCTTGGCCTACATTACTTCAGTATAAGACCATATGAGTATTTTCTGCAGTTGGGCATATTTGTATTCCAGTAAAATGTATTTGGAAAGAGCTTTCATGGAAATCGTGTTTGTTCAAAGCCCACGCCTTCTGTACTCGACAAATAGTCAGTTAGAACTTCCAGAAAATTTCCCGGAAACATTTTCTATCTTTGATACTCTTTTCAGAATACTGTAGACAAATAATGCCATTACATTTTTACTTATTTGATTGTGTAAGAGGAGGAAGTAAATCTTTAAAATCTTTATAGATTTCAGTTTCTTTTTGCTGTTTAAAAAAGAAAAGAAAATGTTGTCATACTGCTACTTCTGCTTTTTTTCCTAATTTAAGAATTAACAGAGCAAATCTCACAGATTGCACCATCACAAATGGTGACAAGATTGACATTACATTAGAATTATATTTATTATAGTCTGCATAAGCTTTGCAGTGAATTACATTGACTACTAATATGTAAGGGAATGGCTGTGGGCGTGGATGTTAGCACGCATTAGGATCTTTTGAAATACAAAAAGTGGAAATTGTTGTCTTGCTAATTTGTTATTGGACCCTTAACTAGATACCCTGACCCCGGTGTCACCACTGGACCTAGTGGCGACTGTATTGCCGTTGAGAAGACACGTTCATTGTGATTGATGCTGCTTCTAGCTCGGGTGTTAAAAAACTGTCT
Source organism: Mugil cephalus (assembly GCF_022458985.1). NCBI lineage: Eukaryota > Metazoa > Chordata > Actinopteri > Mugiliformes > Mugilidae > Mugil > Mugil cephalus. The sequence goes on along the minus strand of NC_061786.1, from coordinate 7,215,441 downwards.
GTCTGCTTTAAGTGATTAGCATCCAGCTAGCCATTCCATCTGTTACCCCTAGCCCTGTTTAATTAATGAACTTTCTTTTTCCACCCCACAGCTAGCCCGCGCAACACTAAAGCAAAAGCTGTTAGCCCTCTCAGGTTATCCAAATGGATGCTGGTTCTTGCCTCCCCTCCCTCCTCAATGGGTGCGTTCTCATTGATTAGTTATGTTTTGTTTTCCCCTCTTTTGTCTCAGGGTTCTTTAAGGGAGGGTTAATGAGCTTTCCTGGCAAGCTGCGGTGCTTGGAATCTGGGGATAAATGGGAATAATTTTGTTGTTTTTTGTTTTGTTTTTTGTGATGGACTTGGCAGCGATGTGAAGCCTCGTGCCACCGTGTGTGTTTGTGCGTATGTGAATGATAATGTGTGTTTGTTTGGGCTTGTATGAATGGCTTTGAGGCGGGGTATATTGCATTTCATCCCTGCTGGTCCATTATTCCTCTTCAGTAGCAGGGAATCTGGAACACTCTTTAACAGTTGGCTCTGTCACTATTCATCTTCCAGCCGTCTTAGCAAAACTCTTGTCCTGTCCTCCTTTTACCACCAAGTAGTCTCTCCTCTCCTTTATGTCCCCTCTTCCTTCCGTGTCTCTTGCTACAAGGCAGTGGACAGCCTTTTGTCCAGCTAAAGCTGCCCTCTTTTGTTTGTGCGGCCTTTTTTATCCTTGTGCTAATCGCCATGGTCGTGTGCCTGAGTTGGACCCCATATTTCACGCTCAGCTCTCCTTTGTTTGACACACCGCCCCTGATAAGAATCCCAATTCTAGGGTCTCTCTGATATTGAAATCCAACAGCGGCGTAGAAAGAGCCTTCAATCATCCATTATCTGTGCTCCAGTGATTACCATTCAATCTCCCAAGGCCCAGGCTCCTCATCACCGGCCCCAGAGCTGAGGCCGTCCCCTGAAAGAACCCGCATCCCTTAACGCCTGTCTCACATTCAAGCATATCCATAGATATTTCTGACGCCGTCTTGAGACAGCCCCACATGAATGCTGCCAGGAAATGTCAGTGAAATGTCACTCATCGTTCTCCGCTGGAATCTCTTGGTCTCTGATGTGGCCCTGGTTTTTTGTGGACTCTTGTGAAGACACCTTGTGACATTATTGGCTGTCGTTGTCCCTAAATGGCCATTAAATTTTCAGTTCTCTCTCTCTTTTTTTTTTTCAAAGACTTGGATTGCTCTTTTTTTCTTTTCTTTTCTTTTCTTTTTTTTTTTTTTTTTTTACACGAAGCTGCATTGCTTTTAATGCTGCAGACTTAATTGGCTGTTTTAAGAAGGAATTAGTTGATTATTTATAAGTTGCACATTAATGCCTCTTTAAATGGTTCAAAGGCAGTGTCTGCTCCTCCGCTGGCCTGTGGCCATTGTTCTCATTCAGAGGATGTCCTTGTGCCTCGCAGCATTTGCATTTTTGCACTAAATGGAATTTTCTGCATTGACAGACAGGCAAGGAAAACAAAGCAATAACAAAAACAAAACATTTAAGTGTGCATCGCTGTGCATTGTCTGCCTCTTCTTACAGAAAGCAACCTTTGATGTGTTAATACTGACAGTCTGCGTATCATTGTCAAGTGGAGGCTGCGGCTGAAAGAGAAGCAGTGACAAATATCAAATCTTCCCCGTGTCTCACCACTGCAACAGGCTGTAATAATAGTATGATGCTGAACAACGAGAAAGTATTGTTGGTTATAGAAGCACGCACAGCACCTCCTGGTAGTGGGATCCTCTTAATTTTTTTTTTTTTTTTTCTGGCATAAACCGTGACATTAAAATGAGGATTCACAATGACAACAATTATCATTTTCATTGTGATGACTTTATCTGCATGTTCTTTTTGTTTTGGTTAAAATGTTAGAAAGGCTTTGAGCTGCAGACATCCACTTATCCAACTCTCTATGTTTAGATACACAACAGCTCTTGGTACCTTTGTTTAATGTAGCATACACATCTTCATTAGTTATGTATAGCTTCTAATTACTATTGATGAGGCTCTAGCTGATTTGGGTACAAATCTATAGCTTTTGTTATTCTAATGAGTGTTATTTACCCTCAGATCTCCACGCCAGGGGGCTTTGGAATGGGGCTTTGTGCAGGCAGATATGGCCGGCACCGCTCTAGCTACACCCACTTGTTTTTGTATGTGCCGACTTTGACAAAATCCAGTTTCCCTCCCCCCCTCCCCCGCCCGCGTGGATGTATAGCACTTCCCGCTCCTCCATCTGTTTTTGTCCACCCATGAAAAGGTCCATTATAATCTGCAGGATGCACCGTTGACGTGCTGCGAGCTTGGCTGTAGCCAATCAAGACAGTGCATCGAAGTTAGGCCATGAATCCAAGGGGCCCTGGCCCCTCCCCCAAGTTCGTTTTGATAATGTGGGGTCTCTGACAAAGATCTTCAGTTGAACAAGTTTTTATAACAACATTGTCTCCATCACCCCTTTCCACTATAAAAGCGTCCAACCTGAATAGGGCTCCATGCGTGCCCACTGGATGATGGCAGGCTCCTGATTAACCCTGGAGTGACTAGCTAATGTCATTGAAGGAGGGCCACCTGGCTGTGAGACTGTACAGTCAGCTGCCACTGAAGGGCCAGAATAGGAGACGACCAGGTGTTGGGCTCCAGCCCCCCTAATTGTTGCCATGTAATAGCCTGCTTGACTGCACAATATAGCCCAGGGGCGAGGATTAGGAAAAAGCTGTTGCCAACACAGAAGTCTATTTTCTTTTTAGCCCAAGGTTTTGTGTATGGGGTTCTCTCTGTCTGCATGCTTATGTGTCTCTACACACATACGTCTCCCTTTACTATCTTCTGCATCCATTACAGCTATAACAGGTACAGGGCTGGGCCCCCTTCCTGGCTAGGTCCCACGCCCTTACCTAATTATACAACAATAATTTCAGTCGTTTTCAGATTGTGAAAAAGACAAAGTTTTATCTGTTAGAGATTAATTTATAGAAAGTGCTCCCTGCACAAAACATATTTGTGTGGCGAAAAATATCCTCCATTGATATTGGCACAATTTTTGGCCATGTAATTGTCCCAGCAGCCTAGTATGTAATATTTAGATAACAGTCCATATTCCATTGTAATAACAATGGATGATTGATTGAAATATGTCCACAATGCTAATACAGGGCCAAATGAAATCCCTTTTGCCCCTGAGTAACCAACCCTGCTCTTGGGTGCGTTTGCCACAGGTTTTTATCATATGTAACCTAGTGCTAATCATTATCATTCCCGCTAAATGCCAGGCATTTTGCACATGGCCAGGCTGCCTAATTGGTCCAATGAACCTTTCATAGAGAGGGCAATGGAGAAACAAGAGACTGTATGAGTAGCATGTCATGGCGGGGAAGTAGACAGAGATGCTTGGCGTTAATGCATCACAGTTATTCCGTTGCACATGCCACAAGCATCATTAAAATTGCAGAAGCCTCTGTTCATTGCGTTTTAATATTTCATCAGTGCTTGTCTGAGCAGTGTTATCGCAGGGTTAAAATCAGAGTCATTTGGCATGACCCAGGGTGGGCACGCTACACTTGCGATTTAAGTGTCAGAATGGTTTTCTTGATGTGTCAAATAGATTATAAAACATCAGGGTACTGCTGTTATGCTTTGAGCGCGGCACAGGTGGGAAGAACCCGAGTGTGAGTTTGCAGCCTGATAATAATTATCACGCCACAGATTTCATCATAAAAGTTGGAAGAGGTGAAGAGGCTCATGAGTTAGTCAGATGATCACAGTCTGGGTTCAGCATGCCCTTCCCGGTTTCATCTTTGACTTTTTATTAAAAGTTCAAATTAAGATCAGATAGATGCTGTTGTTCCCAGCCTCGCCGCGAAACAATTCAAATTTCAGAGACTGAAGAAGAAATATGACACATATTCAACCCAGATAGCTCATAAGATGCCCACCTTTGTCCTGACCTAATAACGTTTCCAGAGGCCTCAGACATTCATGTCACTCTGGCCATCATCACTGACAAAGGGGACCTTCAGAGAACTCTCACCCAGCCACTCACCGAACTGTATCTGTTAATCTTCATCCCTATCAGCCTTTTGTAGCTCATCTTATTATGACTTTCTGTTAATACACAGTGGAGGCCTGTGTGACTGTCTGGCTATAATGGGTCTGTGTTTGATTAATCATGTCGATCCTTTGTGTTTCACATCTAAGGCCGTTGTGTTAGGACTCATCAATGGAGGCCAGAGTCCTTTGAAAAAGAGATTGGTTACAGACTCAGCTCATCTGAATACACAAGCCCAGTAGGCTTTGATGGCAGTCATGTTGTGTTGGACAAACCATGCTACAACAAATTATGATGTCACCAGGTATCTTGTGGCTGTCCGGTGTCTCTGGTGTGAAGCGTGAAGATGACTTGTTGCTTTACCATTTACATCCCATGAACCCCTAACAATCGGTCGGTTCTAACGCAGTTAATCGGTCAGCATTGACCTTGGTGTAGGTGCTGCTCTTATGATTTGTTGTGGAGCAGAAATCGATTTTTAGTGTCCCCCAGAGGAATGGTGGGCTGCCAGAGACTTGAGAAAATGGGTGACTACTTCCACCAGTCAGCTCGTAAATAACCCGGTCATGCCAGCTTGCAGACATCAGATTTTGTCTGCAGCTGTGGCAAAACCGTGTGAAATCACTGATGGGCAGTGATGATGTCACAGGTTAGCAGTGATGTCACCGCCATAACTCCCCATGCCGCTGTCTGAATGCCAGATGGACGGTAGAAAGGTGTGGAGGTTGGAGCTTAGAGAGCTCTTGCTGTGGGAAAGTTACCCCTCAGGAGGTGTCATTAACCTGGGCTTACTGTTTGACCCGACTCCTTTGGGGCTCCTGAGCTCCAGTTTCCTGGACCCACTAATTAGGCTACTTGTTAAAACTCTCTGAAACCAGCTATTTCTCTAGAGCATCCGATGTTGTCGACTTCTTTGCTCTCCCTGAAAATGGACACACAAACACCTCCATTCATCATAATGCATCTGTGACACATTCAGACGTTTTCTGTTCTGCTGCTACAGCTGTCTACAGCAAAAAAAGCTGTTTAATGAGACACCAAGGTTTGAGTAGCTGCTATACAAAATGGGAGCGGGACACACACATACACCCTACTGGCAGGTTTCTGTCATACACCTCTCACTTTATCCATCTCAATCTGTTGTTCTTTCCCACTCTGCCATTATTCCTGCAGCCAGCTTTATTGCCACATCCACTATCTCTGTCCCTATCTTTCTTTCTCCCTGTGTCTAAATGTCCCTGCCTTCTTCCCCGTTTTCCCATAATCACCTCACACCTCTGAGGGCCTGTGCTGAGACGAGCTTCACACCTCAGCCCTCGCTGTGACAACAGGTACCACTGGCACTCACCGCCCAGCCTCTCTCCAATCAACACCTGCTCTGCTTTATCTCTCTTTCTTTCCTTCCTCTTTTCCATCCTGCCTTCCTCTTTTACATCTTTCCCCCTCCTCCCTTTCCATCTTCACCTTCCCCATAGCTGCATCCCTTGTTTTTGCGTCTCGGCCACATCTTTTCCCCCCGCGTATTCTAATCTTTTTCCTTTTCCCGCTGCCTTCTGACATTTTTTTCCGCCTCTTATCTCCTTTTCTATATTGAGTAACAACTCATCCATATGCAGCCTAATCTATTTCTCCATACAAATGCCTCCTGGAGATGGCACTGTGGCCGGCCTGATGACAGGCAATGACAGGCTATATGTCAGGATTTGAAGGTGTGTCTTATTGCCTGCTTTTGCACCACCAATCTTTTTAATTTTTTTTTTCCTCCACTAAGGAGGACAGTTCACCTCCTGTTGGATTTAAAGGTTAGGAGTACATCTATGTGATATCTAGTATTACTGAAATGAGTGTCCATGTGATATGAGAAGGAGGAGTCCTAGGCCTTTAAACGAAATGCAACATCTGCTTTTTATCCTGATCGCACTGGCACCGCAGTGCAACCGTGCTACCCACCCACCACCCACCCGATGCTTCCCTCTTAACAGGCCAATTAAGTGACTGCTGGGAGTCAATGGCACTGCGAGCTGCTCCTGAGATCCTCTCCTCACCAAGGTCAAGCTGATTGGCCCAGGTTAATGGGCAGATGTGGGGGCTAAGAGACGAGGGGGGGTCAAGCACCTAGAGGCACCCTCTACCTCATCTCTAAACTGTCCCTCTTCACTACAAGAGCCCCTTTTACCACCAGTGCTTCTACAAACAGGATTAACCTTGGCTGCTGCCATTGAGACCCAAAGACCATAGGGAGTGGTCAAAGACTTTTGATGGCCATTCAATTTGGTGATTTGTTTTTCTTTCAACTTCCTGAAAGTGTGTGTCTGTGATGACTAGCATTCCATCATACACGGGGGCTGTCAGGGTAGTAGCCTGAAGTGGACCGCACTCCAAAAGGGAAGTATTCGGCTGAGCTGCGCGCCGTGTTGAAGCCTGCCTTAGATTCAAAATATACGTTTGTGACCCCATTTTTTCTTCCTCCTCTTTGTGTTTGTGTCAAACTATTAAAACTTCCCAATTAAGCAAAGAGATTTCAGCTTAGGGCGACACTCCATTTAAAACTCAGCGTGATAAAGCCATCTCGGGAAAAAAAGGGGGAGGAGGCAGTCACCCACCCTGTGCGCATCATCCGACTTCTGTCACTTAGAAGTGGATAGCAATGGAGCTTAAGAAGTGAAATGTCAGCATGTGGTATCTTAAAACCCTTTCTAATGCTCCTCTGCCTAATCTGCACCTTCAGCCCCTGCCCTGTCTTATCAACAGATTAACTGCGTGCGTGTCTATTGCTGTCTGTCTCGTGTATGTTGTTTATTTATGCAGTTAGTGTTACCTCTTTGCACCACTTTAAGGTTTTTATTTCGTGATGGCTACTCAAAGGCACCAGGTCTTAAACCGCTCTTGTTACATCTAGTCCCTGCTACTCCTGCTGTCCCCCATACATTGATGCTGCAACTAAGGCAACTGTTGGGATGGCAGTCCTAGTTATTCTTTTCTTCACTTGATATCACAGTTGTTCCTTTGGCATTCACTCATCATATTGGAACTAGCGCTCATGATACACACATATATTTCTTGGTGCATGCAAAATGTTCAAATTCACAGCACCCTTTAGCAGAGAAATACTTTCTGAAGTCCTCATGCATAATCATCCTGCCATCCCTGCTGACTTTGTGTGTTTAAAGGCTCCCTGTGCTTGAAAGACGTTGAGTGTGTGTCAGAGGCCAGTGGTGGCGTGAGGACTTTTGTTTGAGGAACAGGCGGGATGGTCAGGATGCTACTCTCCAGAGAGACTCCAGTTCAGAGGTCAGCTTAGGCTCTTCGCGGGGGGAACGGCGTGTGCGGGCGGAGGGTGTTTATGTGTGTGCCGTGCCTGCTTATGCACGACGCCGATGTGTGAGCATGTGTTCGTGTGTGTGTGTGTGCGGTTGCACAAAGCGCAAAATGGATCCCGGTGGACGGGCGTTTTCAGGACAGGTCCCTGTGGATGGAGAGAGAAAGGGGAAAGAGATGATGATGAGGGTTGGTGGCGGTTGGCCGATGGGGTCCAGCAGGGATGGAGCAGCCTGCTAATGAACGGCCATCTGAGGCCTCCATTCACCTTGAACGTGGGCCACTGCAGCTGCCCTGACCTTGGCTTTGATCCACAAAGATGCTTGACCCCCACCATTCCCCCAGAGTCACCCCCCTACCATCTGGACAGCACACATGCATATGTATACATATGTGCACACACCCACACATACATATGCATGCACACGCGTGTTGACCCGTAAACACACACGCAACTCTCCACAGGTACGAGTGGTGGTTATAGTGGGTTAGACACCTGCACTCAGACGCTGCATGCCAGCCATAAGTCACTGTCTTTGTCAGCAGTAATGACGAAAGAAGGAGAGGGCATTCAGGGGACAGGGTGAAAAGGACAGTATCCACTCACATTATCCCAAATGTGTAAATGTTGTAGATAATGGATTAGATTTGGACCTTTCTCTTTATAGCTACCACTCCCACTCCACTTCCATAACCTCCATGTCTTCAGATATGAGTCTCTAACTAAAGTTGTTTCGCGTTAACCCAGAGCTGGGAGATATTTATTTTTTTTGTCGTTACCGTCCCAGTGGTTGCCACGCTCCGTAGATATTACACTGGTTTCCCTCTCGTCTCCTTAATGGGAACGCAGCCGCTTGTGACGTGGGGTTCTTTGGAAATTCCCAAAGTGGCGCAACACCATCCCCTCGTACACACTTGCTTGTCTTGCTTGTCTGCCCAGTTCAGCTGTAAATGACAGTTATGTCATGGGTGACTTGAGTCGCAGTCCATTTTGTGCAAATGTTGAAGTGTGGACCTGTCTGCATTTTCCTTTCATCCGTATTTCATCCCTGCCTTTATGAGATTTTTTATGGTACAGAATATGTTAAGGTAAAAAATATATATATGAAGTGCAGTATTTTATATATTGTAATGCACCTTCCCAGCTGCAAAGAGATTGAATCCTTGTCCTGCTCTATACGCAGCTTATGTTTTCTCCAGAAGTAGGTTTGGTGTCCATGACATGGACACAGTCTTTGCGTCACTGTTCTGGACGTGTCCCCTGGTTAAGTAACTGCATGGAAGTAGCAGCATCTGTGCATATGCAGGAGAACAAGCTGTGCCCATGGCTTAGTAATTAGAGACAAACATAAAAATGAGAGAGTGCAAAAGAGAGAGAAGGCAAGATTACGCCTCGCTGTGCATCAGGTCTGATTTCTGCGCAGCAATTTTTTTTTTTTTTTTTTTTTTTACCCACAGATAGCATCATACATTTACTTAAGTGAGCTGATTACGGCTCTCGCTTTCACTCATCTCTAAAATACCTTTTATTCGTCCCCCCCTCCCTCACCACCTGTCTTTCTCCGCCGCTGCTTTTTGTGTTTCCTCTCGTCTCTTGATAATTTTACACTGTCTGCCTTCATTTTATTCTTTGAAGTTTTTTTTTTTTTCTTTTCTCACCCGCTGTAATCCATTTGTATAACTTGGATAGAGGGCAGCGGAAGGAAGTAGTGGAGGAGAGGCGTGTGTCAGAGTCAGAGAGAGCGTCTGCTCCAGCTGGAGTCAATATTTGCTTTAGGAATCTCAATAACAGGCCTGCAGTCATCTGCATCTCTGATAATGGACAGCCATATGGCTCTGTTGACCCACGCTGTGCCGCAGTTCTCTCTCCCCATCCTTCCTTGTTTTTCATTTATCGGCTTCCTTCTAAGTTCTCTTGATTTCTTTTCATCAGGGTCTCCCATATTCCGTCCTCCACTTATCACCTCTCCGGTCACAGTTTGTTCTTTTTTTAACAAACACCCTTTCTCTCTATCTGTCGTCCACAAAACCCTGATTGTGACCCACCACGCAGTGCTGTGACCCAAGTTGCCATGGCAGCAGAGCCTGGGATGCCCGCTCTTTGTCCAACTGTTTCCAGCAAGTGACAGAAAACAGTGACGTTGCATGTCTGGCAATGGCTGGAGGACGGATATAGAGCTCATGGGAAGGGCTTTTACGTGCTTTGAGTCATGCTGCATCGCTTAAGTAGAGACGTCGGCCATGTGAAAGACGGTCCATTAGATGCAGTGTATTAGTTGTCAGGCAGTTGAATCTATTTTTTCTCTTTTCCCACTTAAGGTGGGAAATTTGGCTTTTTGTTTTAGTGCCTTTCTTTGTGGTGTCCCGATACATTTTTAAATCCAAGACTCTCAAATGCTAAAACAAATCACTAAGCAGAGTAAACTTTGACTTTACTTTTAAATTTTTTGCGTTTAGTAAGTTGATGTATCACAGTTTGTCCTTGCTAGCATTTATCTGTACCCTGTGATAATATTACTAGAATATTTATGGACCCTAAAATAGAGTTACGTCTTCTTTTGCCTTATCCTTTGTCTTATTCTCCACTGGTCCATTTTTCACCGAGCAGTTTGGCCGCACTCCCCTCTGGTGTGTCCCGGCTCAGGTGCCCGTCATCCCTGCTTTGCTACGGTTCCCCTCAAAGCCATTGGTCATGGCTGCCTTGGCCCCTGCTGTGGCGGCATGTGCCCACCGCAGGCCGCTTGCCCAGTCACTGTCTCGTCCTATCTATCTAACCCAGACCAGAGCCCCTCGGCCCAGTCCAGCCTATCTCAGCTCAGCCTGGTACAGCCTTGGCTTCGGCGACGGCCCAGCGCTGAGGCCACTCCACCCTGGCAAACGCAATGAGATGAGGGGGAGGCGGGCGTCAGCGTTCAGTAACTAGAGCCGCGTGTGTGTGTTTGAGAGAGAGAGTGCATCTGTTTGTCAAGCAATTTGTCAGGTTTCGTCCGCAAAGGAAACAGACAGCTGAGAATAATCAGGCTCATTCTCAAACATGCGCACACACACTCCGCTAAATCTCAGAAAATTTAACTGTCATTACGCCGTCAGACAGGCCCTTTTAGTCCAATAGTTCCTTACACCATATTTTATCCAGCACTTGCCTCCATTCCACAACAGGCTTAGCACGATATATCTATGATAATGAGTCGATAATGGCCATCAGAATGTTTTCCACCCTCGCCCAGCAGCCATTTTGCAGGCTTTATTTATTTATTTATTTATTTATTTATTTATTGGAGCTTTCTCATTTCAAATCCAGCCATCCATCCTGCATGCTGGCTGCCCAGGCCCCAGTCACTGCTTGTCACTCTGAATTTCAAATGGCTCCAATTTTCCCCCTGATGGCACGGAGAAGTGGCAGGCAGCACATCGGGGAGGGTGGTCCTAGACATGCTGCCTGCAGCAGGGGTTCTATTAGAGAGAAGAGAGGGATGAGAGGCGGGAGAGGAGAGGTTTTGAGCATTACGCCAGTAGAGATGTATTCTTTCTTTCTCTCTTTTTTTTTTTTTTTTATGATTATTTTGGAGACCGCATTCACATTTGGGGCTGTGTGGCATGGCTGATTGTTCCATCTTTGCTTCTGGCCGGGTTGCTGATGGTGGAGCTGCCTCTGTCTCTCACAGCTCACTCTCGCTCTCGTGTGTGTGCGCGCTGTTCGTCACCCCCGAAACACATCGTTGCTGTTATTAATCAACTGTTAAACTGTGCGGTGCATAAATGAATGTGTCATGTCCTTCTGAAATGGAATTATTTGATTATAAATCAGTTAATTTACAGGTTAATGTTTTACATGCGGCCTTGCCTTGTTTCTTTCTTGTACATGTCGTTGTAATTTCTCCTTTAACGAGACCCAACCAGCTACGAGGAGCGGGCGCTCTACTTGGAGGCCATTGTTCAGAACCACAGGGAGGTCATGACCTTTGAAGATTTTGCCTCGCAGGTCTTCTCCCCCTCCCCTGGCTATCCAATGAGCGGGACAGGTGAGAAAAGAAAAACAACTGCTCCCCAGGCCTCTTCCATATTGTTTCCACCCTCTCCTCATCTCATTACTGCATCATTACATTCGTTGCCTTCTTCTCCCTTCTTGTCTTACCTCTTTTTCCACATCACTCCCTCCTCCTCCTTCACGACACACCTGCTTGCCCCTTCTTCTCCTCTTCCTCCACCCCCCATTCTCTCCGCTCTCCTTGCACGCCTACGCTCACTGATGAATATCAAACGGCGGGCCCGGCCTCTTCACGCCGTCCGACTGACTTCAAACACCGCTTTCTCCACTTCCTCAAGCCCCACTCACACTACTTTGTTCATCTCTTGTTTGTTTTGTTTTTTCCAACATGCAATTACTTTCCTATGAATATAAGCAACCTTTTAAACAGCAGTTGGAGAGTGCGTGTGTGTGTGTGTGTGTTTACGTGTTTATGTGTGTGTGCCTTCATGAGCTCATTCACCAACACTTAAGAGATCCGGCCGACAAACAGCAGCTCGCGGATGTCAGCACAGCACTCTTATCAGTCCGTGATGAATAGAATGGAAAACGTGTCTTATCTTGTTCTTCCTACTTGTACCAGCTCCGATCGATCGGCAGCAGCACCGAAATCAATACAAGATTGCACTTTTCCACTCTATTGGATCCCGACACACGTTCTGTTTTGACACGGAAAGCACTCCACAGTCCCACACCATAGATGTCTCGTCATTTTCAAATGTGTCAGGGCTTACGTGTTTTAAAGGCAGTTTAGGGCCTATGCAATGTTCTTATCTCGTTCTGTGGGCATGTGAAAATTAACTGTCCTCAGGTTTTTGTTTTTTTTTTTTTTGGAACGTGTTCCTGTCTGTGTGTGTGTCGGACTTCGGATACTCAGACAGCAGGTGTGATATTCAGGCAGGCGAGAGATGGTCAGTTATGGACATTATGCTGTTGGCCCATCTCTCCAGTCATCCTCAGCACAAAAACAACTTAGTGGGAATACACAGCGGCGCATGGAGGAGGGCAAGTTGGTGGGAGTAAAAAAGAAAACAAAAATTTTGTGCTCAGAGCTCGGTCCTTCGTGCCTTTCGGCTGAGGATGTGGACTTTTCCAAACATGGAGTCCTTAGCGGCCTGTGAGAAGAAGCTCACAGAGGTTAGCCAGAGCTGAGGCTAATGTTTCACAGCATGACCCACATGAAGCCGCTAATGCAAGTGGCTATAACATAATGAAGTCTGCAAGGCCTCACTCCCGCGGCAACTCAGCAGTTTTTATTTCTACAGAATCTATGCACATAAATAGACAAATAGAAAGATGTGAGGACATGCGTATGTCTGTTCATCTGTACATTACCCACAATGCACTTGCCCCATGTAGGATGCTTTAACGCAGTCCCTCCCCTGTGGTTTAACCACCCTAACAGCTGAGTAATTTTACAAATTGCCTTCTACATAAGGGGGACAGTTCAGCTTTATAAAAACGCGGAGGAGCGTTGTTCAAGCCCACTGAAATGTTTCCATTGTGCGTGGATGGATTTTTTTAGTCTGAATGCAGGGAGCCGCTAGCATGTTTCTCTTTCTCGCGTGTCTTGACATTTTACTTTTCAGTGTAGAGTTCGTAACAGGAACTTCTCAGCAAACGGCAAACTATTTCCAGCAGATTTGGGCTAAATAGTAAAAAAAGAAGAAAAAAGAAGAAGCTGAAAAAGTTGAATGTGAAAGTAAACCAGCAAATGAGTTCACATGAGAAGTGATAATTTACTATTAGACACTATTATTAGACAATTTGTTGCAATTTGAATATCTGTTTCTGCTCTAGCAACTAGTTGAAGTTTTTGTCCACTCTTTCCTTTTTTTGTTTTTCAATGCTACTTATCTTTGTTAAACTATAAACATGTTATGTGTAAATCTTCAGGGCTCGTACACAGTATATAATGCATCGTAATATCTTGTATTGCTGTTGTCTGCCATGCCTCATCCTCCTGTGTCTCATCGGGGCGTACAGCTGCCATAGCGATGTGGCTGTGATGGCTGTCCGACACTGCTCCTCATTCTCGCCCTTGTCAAATGTGCTACCTGCTCTCCCATTCCTTTTGTTTTTATGTTTTTTTTTTTTTTTAAACAAGAGTGTGTGAGTGAGTGTGTGCGCGTTGATACGTGTGTTTGTCCATCCATCCTGCTCTGGCTCCCATTGCTACCACTAACATGTCATCCATGCTCCGTGACAGCGTGCAGGCGTTGGCCGGGGATGGTTTGGGACATGGAGTACCCCTGGGCCAAACTGGACTGTAAGACTCTGCCTGCTTCCTCCACACTAGGCATGACGCCCAGCCGTAACCCGCTAACATCAATCCATTCATTTAGGTCACTGTGAGCTCCGCCATCAGCAAAAAAAAAAAACCAAGGGGTTGCGCTTAATTTAGCCCTTTTTGTAAATGCATGCTACCCGCTAAATAAAGCGCCCCCTGCCCCATCACCAGTTTGCTAGGAGACATTTAACCTGAGTTCACTCCTATAAGTCATCCGTATTGTTCTTGCCTTGCCAGTACCCTCTATAATATCGTCCTCCACGATCGTGAATGCAGCCTCACTCTCATCCTGCGACCTCAGTCCAGCGACATGGCTTCCTGCATGAGCTGCTCCATCTGTCACGTGGGCTCATCCTCACCGCTTTGCCATCGCCGTGTTACACCTCGCAGCACAAAGTGTTTTTGTTATGTTGTGATCGTTCACTGTACTTTTTAAAACGATTAACCGCACACGTGAAAAACAATTCTTCATTCTGGCCAAAACTACATAAAAGCACCCATGCCCGCCTGAGGCGCCCCAGCATCTTTGACTCTGTCACCCTAACCCTCTCTGCTCGTAACATTTCTGGTAAATGTTTCTCTGCCCGTTTTTTTTTTTTCTCCCCACCTTTCGTGTGCTTTGGATTTCGAAATGGTCTCATTTTTGAAATCTGTGGATAACCAATTTATCAGGTACCATCGGTCATCGCGCCCTTCGAGGTATCTTCAGACAAGTGGCACTTGTTGATTAACTCATGGCCCTAATCCGTTAACCCCTCTGACTTTTGAACCTTTCAGTGACGACTAACCACGACGCCACACACGCTGTCTGAATGTCCCTGTGTCCGGCCGCTCGGACCACTGCTCCTTCAGCAGCGTTGTGTTGTGTGCTGGTGTGGTACGGTGTGTGTGTCCACTGCTTTTCTCACGTGATGCTCTACTCTGTTTCTCCCTTTTAGATTAAAAATATCTTAAAGGTCCAAATACTGTGTGTGGCGAAGGTAAGCCCCGAGTCAGACCGGAAGCTTGTGTTGGACCGGCAGCCTGCCTACCCTTCGCTCGTTCACACATCCTGACTGGTTTCTCCCAACCCCTCCTTCTTTCATTTAATACTAACCCAGCTTTATTTACTGAGAGCCTTGACAAAGGGAAAGTGACAGAGAAACCAGGCTGTTTATTTGGGGGATGTCCTACTGTTTAGGCCAGGCTGGTAATTGAGAATGATGCACGGTGGGGACAATTAGCACCTGACTAAGTAGCAGCATGAACAATACGGCTACACTTCTGGCCCTCGCTTCTGCATGTGGCGCGCCTTTATCTCTTCCCCCAGCAAACACTTTTCTCTTTTCTTCCCCCCCCCCCTTCCTCAATATCCCTCCACCCCTCCTCATTTCCTCCTGTTGGAGTGTGCCTGTTTGCCTGGGGCAGACTCTGAGACTAACACCTGCCGCACTGGAAGACGTCTTTGTCATCTAAAGCCTTGTTTGAACTGCTGCAGTGGGGACCAATGGGATAGCAGGGCCATTTAAAGACTCTCTTTGTTTTCCTTCTCTCTCTCTCTCTCTCCTCTCTCTCTCTCTCTCTCTCTCTCTCTCTCTCTTTCTCTCTCTCTCTCTCTCTCTCTCGCTCCCTTCTTCTTCTTCTTTCCATCCGAAGCAAACCTCACGGTGAGGCAGTATCGCTGGAGTACGGAGCGGTAGTGCTCGGTTGTAATGACGATAATGATGACACATTAGCCTCTTCTGGATCTGTGATATTTTTTTCACTTAGTAACTTGCTAGGAAAATTAATTCTTACATAAGGCCATTGAGCGTAGAACATCATCGAGAAACTGATGCAACCACAGTCATTAAGCGCCACAGAGGGAGCGATATGACTGTTTAGTGCAGCGTGTTTTAATGGCTGCTAAAGGAAAGGGGAAGTCTGTTGAGTGGGTGGTGAACTTCACCGCACTATTTGACTATGTATGTTCCCCTTTAATAGGTGGTTGCCTTCCTCCGGTCCGCTCTAGGTTTTCACAGCAGATGCATTTCGCGCTTAGTTTCTAAGTGTTTACTGTAGGAATGAGTAGAGGGATACGGGAATGCAGAATTTGCTCCGTCCCTGTCCCTTTTAGCCAAATCCACCCCCTTTTTTTAAAAAAAAAAAAAAAACACACACAGAAAAAAACAAAAATATATATATATGCAGATTTGAGAATGCACAACACACACACACGGCGTTTCATCCATGGCCCAGCCGCCTCTCCCAGCGAGCCGCGGCCCTGGATGCTGCCGGTGTCCACTCTGCTGCCGAGTGTCTGTTACTCCAGCCATCTGCCATTCCTTTTAGCCGCTGCAACTTGAGATGCTGCCGAAAAAATGGCAGGAAATAAAAGGATAGGAAAGAAAATAGGCAACCAGATGCCATCTCAACAAAGCAGAAAAGTTGTTTAAACTCGAGGCATGGGGGCCGGGTGGGGGTGGTGGGGGGCGGTGGGAGGGAGGGCGGAGGGGAGGGGAGGGGTGGTCCTGTAGTGTGGGTTTGGTCAGGGGCACAGTGAGAGGAAGCAGACATTCACAATACTTGATTGTCCTCACCAGCATTTGATGCCCACCCCCCAGCTTATTACTGTTTGCCATCCCGTAAAAAATAGGACAATGCTTGACAATGGGAAGGCTCCATGTGTTCACAACAAGAGTGTAGTGAGTAATTTTATTTTCATTCACCGTGGCCCACACTGTGAACTGAATATTTTTTTTTTTAGGTTGCCTCTCATTTTTTCATATCATATAAGCATCTGGATAGACTGGAGGGAATAAAGGCTGCTTCTCTATTTACAAGGTTTGCTTCTCTGCAGCATGTGAAAAAGGCATGTGGTCTCTGAAATGCTGCGGCTGTCTTAATCCTAATGAATCCAGGAGTAGAAGCAACGCAAATCCTAACACTTGTTTTTCACAGCTTGTTTTGTAACTTTCGTTGAATGTTGGTGAAAATCTAATGAGCTGGGTAATCTGGGTTTTCGGGAGCAGCCACATGCATGACAAAGCATGCCGGGGACTTACAGCAATCAAAGAAAGCCCAGTGAACCCGCACCGCAGCTAGCCATCTCCACCTCTTACCATCGGTGCGTCTTCTTCCGTTTACAAACTCCCCCTCCATCTTTTTTTTTTTTTTTTTCTCCTCCCAGGGTCCTTCACTGGCAGCACGAGCACCGAAGCCGGAAACACAGCAACCCCGACAGACTCCGTGGACCAGGTGTCTCCGACGATGCCTCGCGCCACGAGGAACCGAGTTTCGGGAAAACTCCGCCGTTCAGCCAGCGCTATAAGCAAATCCTCCAACTGAGCTCTTCAGCCCGTCCCCTCTTTTCCCAGAGTGCAGCCTTTAATCTTCTCTCGAAGAACCTCACACATCCAGCCGTGACTGCAAGTGTTTGTTTGTTTTTCAGCCCCCCCCCACCATCTCTTTTTAGTTTGTGTCATATAAACATGTAACTTGAGCATATTGCAATTTTTAATTTAAGTGGCAATCGTTGATTTTTGTCTACACATTTCAGATTGTTGTGGTGTGCGTTAATCGAGATGGGCGTAAGACTGAGCTACTTACGTCCATCCTGTTGGTTTCAGCTTAAGAATCAGCAACATAGGAAGGTCTGGAAGCAGTCTGTGATACAGGTGTCATTTTTATTCTAAAGATCTGGTGCACGCTCGGTGCACTAGAGAAACTGGTAAAGTTCTAACAGGGAATGGGAGACCGCTTTACCCTGTTTCTAGATTTCATTCATCTCAACACTTAAATGTAACAAAGCACTGAATGACACAGCTATAAATGGCGCCATGCTAAAACTGCACAAGTGATTGGTATCCATTTATAAATATGTCTGCCTTTTTTTACCTCTTTTTTTTGCATCTGCCGCAACCTTTCTGTGTCAAAGGTGCAGCTTCGGTTGGAAGCTGAAGTTGCCGTCCTCCCGTTGGCACCAGTTTAAGGCTTTGCGGCCTCATCTTCCTACAGTTGAGAGAAGAAAAGACTGATATGTAGGGAGCGCCTCCCCTGAAAGATTCAGTACTCACTGCACTACTGCTACTCAGACTCCCTGGTCTCCTTTAGTACACGCAGCCAGCGGATTTTAAATTTTTTTGAATCCCCAGCGGACAATCAATGACATCTTTCTAACGTGAGCTGAAATGAAATTTCTTTCTTTCTTTTTTTTTTTTTTACCACTCTCATTTTCCTTTTTAAATGAATTCCAATGGATTGTGTCATGATTTGATTTATGCAACTGCGCTGGAATGAGAAAAGACTGCGTTTGTAATTGTTTTCTGATGTCGTTAACATGGGCTCATGTCCGGTAATTGAATAAGTTCCTCCTGTCTCTTTCCTCCGCTATCAGTTTCCCTGTCCTGTGAGGCTGAGACGTCGACATTCCAACATTCCCGACAGACCAACGTTTTTTTTTGCACTCACTCTCATCAGTTAGCATTGAATGTTTCTCTTTATTCTTGGATGTAAAATCGCTTTAAATTTTAATTTTGCCGATGTTTGTTTTGTCAGGTGTACATAGAGAGGACTGTTTGATTATTAATTATTTTTTGCTGTCGTGTCGTGTTATGTATTCTTGTGCAGTTTTGAAAAAAGAAAAAAAAAATGCCGCCAGAGCCTCAGGTTGAATCTTACCTCCATGCACTGGTGTGTGTGTGTGTGTGTGTGTGTGTATGTGTGAGTGAGAGTGTGAGTATTTGAGTGTGTGCATGTATGTGAGTTTCTGAGGGAGCCCCTCACAGTGCCTGTGTTATGTCTGTCCGCTGAGATGATGTCCCACGCCACCTCCGCCACACCCCATAGTCAGATTTAAGTCCACTCATGATCGTGTTGGGCAAACCGTGGTCTCCCTGCGTCCCACCTCCCCCGTTGTCGGCGCAAAACAGAGTGTTTTCCTTCCCCTGCGTCTCTAAAGGTCAGCGTCTCATGCTTCCCACAAAAACAACAGATGGATTTGGAATCGTGGGGTTCACTGTTTAGTCTTCATTATAGGTGGTGTGCTGCTCCGTCTTTTATCTGTGAATGGGATCGACTGGCACCGACTCCTCCTCCTCCTCCTCTTTCCCATGATCCTTTACCCACGTTGCCTCCGGAGGCCACGGGAGGGGGAGGCTGGGTTTAGGTGGCATGCCAGAGCTGAACTCTTTACAGCCCTCCTAGCAACAGGCAGGCCGACGCGCTCGCTCCTCCAACCTGCCAGCTCGGGTAGTCATGGTAGCCAGGTGTTCCCTACACACACAAACACACACACACATTATAGACTCACACCCTCTGAGGGCTCCACCCAAGCTGCAACACTATCCCCATCTGTTGCACTACTACTATGCCTTACTTTCCCCATGCTCCTCTCGTCGTTTTCTTCTTCCTTCTCTCACATCTCCCCTCCTTTTGTTTGGCCATTATTCCCCAAGCAGAACATCGGGGGAAGAATCCAAACAGCAGGAGGACTCGGATCTGTTTTTGTGCTTTTGTTGTTTGAAGAATGTATAGATCTATGGGCCGGGTCTATGGTTTTTATTTTCCCCAAAGCCACTTGAAGGAACTGCCCAGGATGTTGATCTAAAGATTGTAGGTTGTAGAAAAATATCTTGTTGAAGTGGGGGTTGTGCTCCCCTTTTTGGTGGCTTAGTAGCTGGAGGTGTTAGTCTGGACCAAGATAAGATTGTGTGTCTTATATGCTTGAAGAAAATGAGATAGTCTTAGTTTGTTTTTTTGTTTTGTTTTTGTTTTTGTTTTCTTCTCGTTTTAGAAATCCTTGTACATTGTGTCAAATTTGAGGGCCTCATTGCCCTCTGAATATAAATATATTAATGCCTGTAATATAATCTTTGTATAAGAGAAAGAGGAAAAAAAAGCTTGAAAATTTCATCCTTACTTGTCAACATATCAAACTGTTTTTAATGACCGAAGTCCTGCTATCTTTATTAGAAATGTGAAAATTGAAACATTTCATTAAATCAATTTGAAATTCTATGCTTTGTTTAATGTTTTTCCTCCCTCGACAGCTGACTGATGCGTTAGAGATTTGGAGTGTGGATTTTGCCTGTGTGTGTGTGTGTGTGTGTGTGTGTGTGAGTGTGTGTGTGAGTGTGTGAGTGAGTGAGTGAGTGAGTGAGTGAGTGAGTGAGTGAGTGAGTGAGTGAGTGAGTGAGTGAGTGTGCTGCCATGACGGAGCTGTTACCATGGGCTTTCTGACCCTGGCCTGGCAGGGGTAACCTGACCCTCCTCCCATCTGTCTCCCCTGCTGCTCGGCCCTGCTTAGAGGAGGCCTGCATAATGGAACCTCACCAGGAGGTACAGGTGCAATGGTTGCAGCACCCACAGGTACCCTGCCCCTCGCGGGCCACATAAAGATGCAAGAAAAGCTCTTGACTGTAATAGAGTGTTAAAAAATAGGGCTTAATGTTCCATCATTTTCACTGGGATCAGCGCTGTTTGATATAAGTTACAACAGAACAGGCTGACACTGCCAAATTATCGTCATATCCCACACTGCTGCCTTTAGTCCGTTTTCTCACTATAAAAACGGGGAATGGCACTCATTTAAAAAAAAAAAAAAGAAGTATATCTTTTTCATTTTGGCTTTGGACAGGTGCAGAGTATTAGAGGAAGTCTTTGGAGTGGACGGAAATGAGAGGGAGAAGTTAAAGTTGGTGGAAAGGTGAGATTTATTTTCCCACTGGTTAATTCAAGGTGAAGTTTTTCAAGGTGCTTTAAGGTGAACTCGGTGCTCACCGTTTGTGTCTGAAATAACACAATAGGAAGCTTCCTGCTATTTTTTTTTCTTCATAATGCGTTACGGGTTCTGAGTGTCATGTATAAAGCCAGTTGTGGTTCGTTGCGTCCTAAATCGACGGAAAAGCGACCAAACCCGAGCCGTGTGCGTTTTCCAAAAGCAGACAGATGTTTTACTGCTCCAGAGGTGAGCTCTGATCCGTCACCTCTTTGTCCTCATGTCATTTCCTGACATGGTATTAAGAAGGGAATTTATGATTTGGCCCTAAGTGCTTCTCTATGGCAGCGAAGCGGCGTCTGTTGCGCCACTGCAGCAATGATTTACGCAGAATGCGTCTGACAAACGGGGGATCGAAGGCAAAGGTTTGGCCAAGGGGGAGTTGCTGAGGTTTCTTGTTCCTGTTAAGGACGACTAAACAGACTCACACCATTACGGAGAGCCTCTCGATGTGACGGAGGTGGTGTAGAGGAGAGCAGAAAAGTTACGGGTTTGGAACGTTGTTAAAACTTTTAGTTGTTATCTTGCTCTGTAATTCAAAGTGAGAACCCCATTCAAACCAGCCTCATCGTTCAGATCAAAGATGTTTTTCCTGTGACACTGAAGTTATAGACGTGTAAAGCATTTCATTTGAATAAATCCATATAATAAAGGTCTTTTAAGGCTATTTTTAAGTGCGCGCTAGATAATTGTGCGTAATTTGTCTCCTGGAAATAAGCGCGTAATCAGTGTCTTCTATACTCTAAGTAGTCCTTATAATAAAGTAAATTTATAATGCTGCATGTTATATCGACAATGTTATGCCTTTAACTGAAAATAATATCAGCCAGACTTCCTCTAAGAGAAAATCGTTACAAAAACACATCAGGGATGATCAAAAGTTGGATGAACAACCGCATTATTTTCATAATAATGACCTGAATCACCCCATTAATGGCAATACAAGAATCCAGAAAAATCGTTATTTTCTTTCATTAAGAAATCAAGTTCATAGCTTTCCACTGACACACACTTGAAGCACACTGAGACCACGGGTGTCCTTTTGAAAATATTTTATTTCGATAGACAACAACGATATACACATACAATCAAAGCGCTATAAAAGCCAACATTTAAGAAAAATAACTTGTCCTTAAAAAAGATTGCATCTAAGGTAAGAGCTTCACGTTTTTTTTCTTCTTTATTTTCTTTTTGCAAGAGCTGTGGAGATTGAAGATTAAAACCCGACCCACGACAATTATCACAACTCATAAATTTGACAAAAGAAAACAAAACAACCAAAAAAAAGAAAGAAAAAAACATTTTGGCTATACGACATGTAAACTGCCAGATTAACGATTCACAGAAAGGATCACAACAAACACAACAATAAGTTACATAAAATAATTAGAATAAATAAATAAATAAACATATGATGAAAAATATTGCAACAATTTTCAATAATAATAATAATAATAAAATATGTGCCAGCATTCAAAATTAAAACAATCTATGTTGACTTTTTTAAGGCAGTTATACAGCGGGATTTGGATGTGTATGTAGGCTATTTCGGACTATGTGTATACTAAAGGCATTTGTGGTTCTACTAAACAGGGAATTCTTCAGTCACTCTTTTTTTCCACCAAGACAAAGTTGATCAGTCCTGTCATTCACAAACTAGCGTAAAGCTACAGTGATAGAGCAATCACGGTCGGTGAATTCGAAAGGCTTTGATGGGGAAAAGGATTTCTGAGAATTTTAAGACATTTCTTAGGTCTAGAAGCTATCATTGAGCATGTGCTGTCCTAGAAAAATACCCTTTAACAGTCAAACTAACGATTTGTATTATTTTTTTTTTCCTCGATAAACTAATTTGAGAAAGAAAATCCCAAAATAGGCCTATATGTAATTCAAATATAGAGAGAAGCATTCAACAATCACTGATTGGCATGGAAAAGACACCACTTAAACATCAAACCGCCCTGCCTTTCATTGGCCTAAAGTTATGGCAGTGAGCATCACAAACTCTTTGTTTTTTTCTAACTCCAAAGACGTTTTTCTTTTCTTTTTTTTGTTTCTCCTTTTTTTCCTTCTTCTTTTTTCTTTCTTTTTTTATTATTATTATTTTTTTAATTTTCCCCCCATCAAAGGCACGAGTTCTCTGTTGTCTTTAGCAGGCGGGGCGCACCGGCATTTGGAGCAGGATCACCTGCCTGTTCTCCGAGGGGTGGCACTTGTTTATGTGCCTGGTGAGCCCTGGTGAGCTGTAGAGAGTGGCGGGGCAGTACTTGCACGGGTAAACCTGGGAGGAGTGCATGAGGCGCAGGTGTCTCTCCTGGCCGGCCCTGCTGGTGAAGCTCTCCCCGCACACCGGGCACAGCAGGCAGTCCACCGGGCTCAGATTGAGTGGGCTTTGGTTTGAGGCTTCCTCTGAGGATGATGATGACGACGATGATGCTGAGAAGGAGGAGGACGCGGTTGACACCGGAGCCTGTCCTGGTGCGCGGTCGCTGGTTTGAAACCCGTGCTCCTCCAGCACTTTCTTCTGCAGGACCTGGTGTCCCATGATGTGTTTTCTTAGGTATGCCTGTCGTTTGAACCTCTTCCCGCAGAACTGGCAGTCGTAACAGCCATCTTCAGAACCCGATTCAGACAGACCTGGACTCGGGGTGTCTCTGTCACTCATGTCTTTGGCTTCGTCGGAGACTGACTTGACACCTAGCGGTGGCATTTTGGCCGTGTCGGGTTTGATCCCCTGTGCGGATGGCATCGCTGGTGCGCCGGTGGTCCGGGGTTTGTGCCAGCGGCGGTGAGATGCGAGGTTTGCCGGGCAGCTGAACATCTTGTCGCACTCGGGACACCGGTACTCGACCCTGACTATGCGGGAGCACTTGTGCTGAGCCAGGGAGAAGGGATCCGCGTACGCCTCCTTGCACAGCTGACACACAAACTCTCCCAAAGGCTTGTTTCCTCCGGAGGATTGCGCCCTCGGCTTCATTTCCACCGGTCCCTCTTTGATTTTGAGACCAAGCACCGGAGAAGTCGTCACCTCGTCTTCAAAGTTGAGTTTTCGGATGGCTTTGGGTTTCTTGGGGGCGGGTTTAGATTTGCGCTCCGTTCCATCAGCTGCGGGTCTTTTGGTGCCCACCCGGTTGCTCGGTCCCGGGAGGCTGCTGGTGGTGCCGCTACGGCTGCTGTTGCTGGTGCCGATTTTCAGGTCTACCGGGGCGTAGAGGAGATGGTCCAGGCCGGAGAGGGAGGCGGGTGTTGGGAATGACTCGGCAGAAATAGGCGAGCCCAGATTGAAACTTCGCTCGAAATATCCCCTGTCGTGCTCTTTGCTGATGGGCCGGGTGGGGCTGTAGAGGGCTTGGCACACCGCTTCTGGGTTGCCGAACTGCGCCGGCTTCTCCAGTCTTGGCACCGGCGCGTCAGCTGCGGTGAAATCCGGAGATACCGAGGCGCGGTCCGGACTGGACGCCACGGACATCGGCGGGGAGGGGTCCGTCTGACTCGGCAAGGCAGCTGGGGCGGGTGGCTCCTGGAGGTCATCTTCGTCCGTCCGAGTCCTGTAGGAAACATGTGCAGATTTCTTGTTTCTTTTTACCAGGAATCCTTTGGGCATCTTGGCGAGTAACAGCGGAAAGGCACTTCAGGGAGGTGGATGAAGTCTGGAGTATCCAGGTTTGTTAAAAATATGGCAACACTAGAAGCTTGTGGGACTTTATCTCCCCAGTATATCGATCCTTCTGTTGCTGAAATGTTTTCGTCTCCAAGGCATAGCTCCACTCTTTTTATGCCGGAATGATGCTATTGTTCTCGCCCCCCCTTGTTGCAGCATCCCCGACCAATCGGATGAAACCAAAATCCCAGTGGATTTTATTGTGGGAGGGCTCAGAGCCTGGGTTTGGTGGATTTCGTTGGAGGATGTGCAGATAGCTTAGCAGATGTACTGGCGGTTTATTACATTAATGTGTGCGCTCAGCCCCTCCCCGACAGAGGCACACGCCGGGACCCTCCTCTTTTTACGGTCTGATAGGCCCCTACACAAATGCACACGTGCCACTGCTTTGTGGCTCTCCTTTGGGGGCCCGGGAGTTGCCAAAAGGAAATGTCCGTCACCGCCACAATCATCACAGTTTAGAACCAAGACAGAGCGAAACAAGCTTGCTTAAATGCAAACCAAGAGCTGTCTCTTTCAACTTCTGCTGTGATCCTGGTCAAAGAAGCAATTCACCTAATAGACCCAACTATAAAACCATGCGTGCAGTGCACATTCTCCCCCGGGTTGTTTTTACCACCTCATGGTTGTTGTTGTTGTTGTTTTTTATCCATTCTCTCTTTTACGCACAGCCTTTACGCACACAGACATACGAACGAACCAAATCAGTCCAGTTTTTATGGACCTTTATTTTATTATGTCTTAAATAAACACCACATAGGGAGTGTTTCTTTATTTTAGGGCACGTGTGTGTGTCTCGGTAGTTTAACTCGACATATAAATCAGACATCTCGCTGCATACATAAGTAATAAGAAGGCCCTCTGGTCTTTGTGCACAATAGCCACGTCTGCCCGTGCTTGGATATCCTGTCCTTTTTTTTTTTTTTTTTTCGTTTGAAAGGCAAATTGACCTCTTAACTGTGAAACGGGACTCACGGCCAATCTGGCCCACAGCTAGACGCGTGCTGGGCGGAATCAGTGCTCCAGACAAAGAAGGCCGCAGCCGATGCCCGTGTTGGAAAATGCTGCACAGATATTCAGAGCTGAATTGTAGCTGATGTTGCTGAAAGTGGTTGTACAAATGTGTCTTCAGCGCGATAGTTAAAGTTTTAATCGTATTAACACACTATGTGACCCGTGTTGCAGCAGGTTTAGTTTATTTACACCAAAGTAATTTACTTAAAATATAATTTACAGGTTCCTCTATGTTTTGCGAAGGCAACTTTTTTTTAATGATCCACTGTGGCCTTATTTTCTCGACCAAATTAATTCTGTACATATCCCGTAGCCTATATTGTACGCTTTCTGTCCTTATAATGGCTAAACGTATGCGACAGTGCGCCACTTGGCAGAGTGCATTCTTTTCCCTTTCAGTCTGCAGACCAGGGAGGAATTAATCTCCATCGTCGTACATTGTTCCCCTCATTTGCATAAAGCTGCAGTATGACCAAGTCAAATAATTACACAATCGGAGCTGAGCGGCAGGCCTGCGCCTTCCTTTCAATGGGCCTCTGTGTCCCCGTGCCTTCTCACCTGCCTGAAAACACACCGTTATGTTGCTTATACGGAAGGTTAAATCAAGCAAAACAAAAATCTAGTTTAAAGAGTTCAAACTTCAAACAAAATAATTCTGTGACGAAGTTTCAACTTTTTTTTTTTTTTTTGTGAAGTAGTCACACATATGTCGTAGCTTTTTAATGTACGTTTTTAAGTCTCACGAGCTTCTCTGGTTGTAGTGAGTCATATTTAAAGAAAAAAAATCTGAAATACAAATCGAAACTTTACTTATTTATTTTTTTTCTCTCGTTCCGTGTATTTCCGCGTTTGGCTCCTCTACTCTGTTACTTGTTGTCCTTTCAGTCTATTAGTCGTGGTTAGTTGGGACTACAAGCTTTGATGGCATTTTAACGAGTTCCTCTTTCCCCCGAGATAATTTCCGTGGGGCGCGTGGGCCGGTGTGCTGGCCTTGGCTGCACTGGCGCATGCGCGTGTTTGCTCAGCGGCGCGTGCTGCCCCGCGCGGAGGGGAAGCGTCGGCGCCTAATTAGCATACAGCTGCCGCTTTAATGCAGCCTCAACTCTAAACCTTGCCCCATGCTATAGGATGTAAGTGTTTCTCGCGTTTTACTCTTGCCCGTATGCCTCGCTGTCTTTGTAATTACTTGGATTAAAATCTGAAAGTTCAAAATTAATGTTTAAAACGTTTTATAAATGTTTTTCAGTCGT
Organism: Mugil cephalus; assembly: GCF_022458985.1. Lineage (NCBI taxonomy): Eukaryota > Metazoa > Chordata > Actinopteri > Mugiliformes > Mugilidae > Mugil > Mugil cephalus. The sequence goes on along the minus strand of NC_061786.1, from coordinate 7,189,080 downwards.
GTAAAATTATATTTCTTTATAATTTACACATGTGCCTCAAGTTGTCTGCGCATGCTTATTTAAAAGTATGCTTGAAGCGTTGTAGGTCTTGATAGTTTAGTTTAGGTTGACAAAAGTTTGAGTTTAAGCCTTGTCCGTTTATGAGCCTCTGGCACCACAGCTCAGTTCTTACTTCGTTGCACCACCTACAGGAAGAAGGATTAATGCCGAGGACACAGGGAAAGTTTATCTCCTGTAACCCAAACCTTACACTCTTTTTTGCAAACACCACCATGTTGTTTCTGTTTAAACGGTTACCGAGGCATCTGTGGAGCACTTTGGTTATTTCCTACAGATTCAATTACTCTTATTCTCGCTGTAGTTATTACAGATACCTCACGTGTTTCCCAAATGAGTGATTGCCTCGATGTGCCGTGCCAACCCGAGGCAATTTGAAAGTGCAACAGGACATGACTGTAATTGGTGCTCACTACAGGGCCACCTTCAATGCGCTGTCAATCAATTATTGTAATGGATTAGCTGAGGTCCTATTCTGGCTGCTTGTAATCTGATAGAGGCCTCTTTCAGCACCATGGAGAGAGCCAGCGAGGGCTCCAGATTTAATCAGACTGGCTGTGGACACGGCACAGCCCCGGCTTCAGTCTTTGTCCCCAAAACTGAGGGCAGGCAGCAACCAACAAGAGAACAATGAAACAGTAGAACAAAAGAGCCAGAGTTTAATGAAGTGATTGGTTTTTAAATATAGTTGTAAATGGGCTTGTCGGAAACACATTTAAACTATTTCTAACATGGGGGAAACAGCACTAAGAGGTTTCATCGTGGCTTTTCTCTTCAGTCCTCTATTGTTTATCAATCAACCTGTTTTTTTTTTTGTTTTTTTTTACCTTGTTGCTAAATGTATCTGTGCATTTTCTGGTCCCACAGACATTATCTTCACCCAGTTTGTGCTGATTTTAACATTTATATTCTTTGTTTCTGCATTTTAAATATAATAATTTTAAATTTCAAACATCTGCGCCTGGTTTGACTTTAGACCAACCGCATTTAAAAACAACATTTGTTAGCAACATCAGACCCTGCCACTAAATAAATAAATAAATATGGACCCTGTTTTCAGCTTTATATCGTGGTTTAGGGAAGAACACAGCAAAGACAGATGTCTACCAAGTTGGACAAGAGATTTGATGATGGATGCAGTATTTTAAATACATTTCTGCCACTGCACAGATCATAGAAGCAGCCGTTAAATTCCTGCTCTTTCAAAATGATGGTTCGCAAGCTAACCGTACAGTCTTCTTCTTTCTTGTGGCAATTTCACCAGATAACTGGGAGCGACTGTTCAGGTCACACCGTCCTCTCCGTCCTGTTTCCCATTCCCATTCCCATTGAGTTGCTTCTGCCGGACGATCTGGAAAACCCAACTGCAGGAAATCTCGGGAATTCAACTGCCAAACATCACCCTGCAAAGAGCAACCACAGTAAAAGGTATGTAGCACGCTCCTGAAAAAGAAGTCAGACTGTAGCACCCAGAAGATCAATGGGGAAATTGCCTGTTTGGCCATAAGAGCAACGCGGAGGTCACTGTCTAGACTTTAAAGTGTACTTTAGAAGGATGCCCATGAGACCAAGTTACTGTGAAAAGCCCCGTAAAGTGGTGTAGCTCTGAGCTTAAGACTAATGGACCTCATGGACTTGACTGGGAATGTCCCTGATGTCATCTGTACTATTGACAATGATGCTGGTGACTCAATGAGGACAAGGCCAAATGCTTTAGAGCCTTAATGATATTTCTGAAAAGGAGCTAGATGGAAAAATTCTCTTTTTTTTTTTTTTTTTGTAATATACTATGTACCTCAACGCATTTTTAGAGTGGAATTATGATCAATTCAAATAAAACCCACAATTGCTTTCAGCGGTTATATCTTATACTGTGTGTGCATTGATGTATGAACAAAGACTTCAAAGGGACAACACCAGATTTTCTTCTCTTATTAAAACGAGGTCTTCCTGTGAATATGGCATATCAGTTGCTGGAGACCCAGGGGCATGTTTAGCTCTAATTTACTCATCAAAAACATCAGAGTGTCTCTCAATAATCTCTGCGGTCCGTTGGTGCTTTGGGGTGGAGTCCCCTGTCAGAAAGCATGCCCTGGAATGTTAAACACTAATTCACCTCTGAGCTGTGGAGGTGGATAAAGTGATTGTTCTATCTGGGAGCTGATTAGAACAGGCTCCGGCCCGTTTCTCCCCTCCGCGCTCACCTCTGACGTCCATCACAGTCATTTCTGTATTCATGAGTGGATGAGAAAGCACAGGCAGAGCGGCTGCCGTATTACAGATAATAAGGCCAGCGGGCTCCACATTCACTGCCACAGGTCCCCCCACCGCCACCCCACCAACCGCCCCCTCACCCTGCCCCAGCTCATTCAATTACTTCACAAGAGTTCTCTGCGGCACAGCTGCACTATGGGGGTAAAGAGGAGCAAATTGAGGTACATTCATGTCGACGCACACACACGCACGCACTCGCACACCTCAGGGATACAAAGACGTGGAGGAGGCACGCACACTGAAGCAAGAGCAGGACCTTACTGACAGGCATTTGGCTCTGTAGGCAACGCATATCTAATATTGATACCCCCCAAAAAGAGATCTGTTGCTCAACAGCTCACTGAAGATTGTAATTATGCTGATAATGACTCCATGCCAGAGAAATGAAATCAAGGCCATTGCTCATCGACTCCATACATGAGGTCGCCATTATCTTGATGAAAGTGTAGACAGCAGCTGTATCATCTAGGAGCATGAAAGATGGACTCTGGTGGACCTAATGGGCCATATCTGTTATCTATTGACTATTACCCATTCATCTGAAGATGCATCAGAGTCATGTTAGAAATCTCCGTTAAATATGTAACTGTCTGCTTCCTGAATTATTCACAAAGTTAGGTTTTAAACAATAGCTTTAAATGCATTCGCCCACCTGGTGCTATCGCGCCGGAGAAGAATGGCTGCTGTCCGTGGTGCTGAACTTCTGCCCTTGACTTTACAGTAGCAGCTGTCTCCTCGTGAATCAGGCTCTATAAATGTGCACAGGGCCTTGGGGAAATAAAAGTTGGTGTCCCGTCCAGGGTTTTAAATGCCTTGGTGATGAAGGAAAGTCACAGTTTTTCTTGAACTCCTGCTTTTGGAAACAAAAGTTCTTGATTTTAGACAAAGAAACTGATTTGCTTTGTTTTAAAAAAAATGACGTGAAAATGTTGCCAATTAAATGTTTTTGTTTTTTTGTTTTTTTTAGCTTAGCACAGAAACAGGGAATTAACAACAAGAAAATAGAATCTGTGTAACAACACAACAAATTTTTTATTTCCTCTGGACAGCACCAGGCTGGGTGTTTCTCTTGCTTCCAGTTTCTACACTAAGCTACAGATTTACAGATAGCTAGCCCTGTGTGCCTGTGTTAAGCAATCTTAAACAACTGTTGACGTGATCATTACCACAGTACAACATGTACAGTACGGCTAAACCATTTTATTTATTTTTTTTTCAGTGTACTTGAGGCTAAGTTCTGATAGGGAGAGAAGGTCTGCAAACAGAATGTAGATCAGGGATGTTCCACAACAATGTATCTGTAACCATGTAGAGAGCTATGTGGAAACAAGGAAACGTGATTACAACCTCCTGGATAGACCTTCCTTTCCAACATCACAGGAGAACCTATGGTGGCCAACACTTCAATTTAATCATGTGAAAGGCCCTCTTCAGACGGGAGACACAACATAGACTCACTGATTATACTCAAATGAAAGCAGGAAAAAAAAAATTTCAAAAATTATGAATGCCGCATTCATTTTCTGATGCATCCATTCTACTACACATGGCAGTGGTGCAAATGTTCTTTTCTAACACTTAACCAGCATGTTCCCCAAAATGTCAAACTATTCCTTCAGTGTCAAGATGCTTATTTCGCTTCTCTTTGTCCCCTTAGCCCTTCACTAATCTGACTATTTGCTATTTCATGACCTATTTCAACCATTCTTTTCTCCTGTTGTTGTTCTAGCTCCTCTCCGTAGAGATTTTCAGGGGTCTAATAAACACACAAAGCATCGGAAAGATTGCGGCCACAGCTATTAAGCATGTCCTTAACATATGTACTTTAAGAGAAGAGCCTTTTCTTGACATTTGATTTGGGAATGTCACATTTTCCAAACAAAGAATTCCCAGAATTTGCACACTCTTCATTAGATGGCATAATTTGCATTCTCTTATAATTGTGCTGCTTCCTTGATTATTAAATGATCACCCTAATTAGGGAGCATAATAGGGTTAATCAGACTCTGCTCATCACACTTATTATTATTCCAGCAAAAAATGAAGGAAAAAGATACAGTACTTGATTAATTATATCAGCCTTTTCATCAGCTGGGCTACCGTTCCCCCCCTCTGAAATTAATATCATGTTGTAAATGGAAGGAAGGAGCTGGCCGGACACAGACAGATGAAAGATTTCACTCAAATTAATTAAGCACTAATTATGCGGCGGGAGTTGGGAGCAGTTTGCATAATGAGCTCTATCAAAAGAGATCAGTCACGGAGAGGGGCTGTAGAGTTTCTATACGGCCTTCAGATGATACACGGACACCACTGCACCGCATGAAGAGGGGTTGCAGAGAAGTGGGAAGAGGGTTAAAGCACTTCGGGGCTGGAGTCCCGAGGCTGAGGAGTGTTTTGTTTGGTTTGTCAGCGTGCCGCGAATCGGAGGCTTGCTCACTTGTGCCACAAATGTGGATTATTCCATTCTCACTTAAACATATCACATCTGTCCTGGGACTGTGTGTGTGTGTGTTTTTCTTTCTCTGTCTCTCTCTCTCTCTCAGCTTAAGAATCAGATAATGAATTCCCTGGCCCAGGCACGAGGCAATAAGAACAGAATGTACCTTTAAGTTCAAGCTAATGACAAACAACCTGCATCCACACTCGAGGGAGCTTTAAAGACCCTAATCACCTCCCACTCCAATTCTTGCAGTGTTCAGTTATTACTGATCAGGGACTACACTGTGGCTATCTATTTAGACAATGGGAAAAGGGATTAAACAGACAGAAACTCTCTATGTCTTAATCGCCTGTTTAATCACTGCCACTGTGCAGTGTACCGAGCCGAGTTACTTCAGCTGATTTGTGCCATAGCAGCAGCAATCATGCATCGGCTAATCAGGGTGCGCAGCCCGCCGCTGCCCTTCAAGGTCCCCGAGTGGAATTACAAAGACTATGATTAGTTAATCAAATGAAGAACCCAATGTCCTTTCTTTATTTGTGTATACACCTTATCTAAATGGAAATTGTATAGCCGAGGCACTTCCAGAAGGACACATCTACATGTGAATGATCCTCCTTGAGCCCTTGGCAGTGAATACAGAATAAGATCTTTTACTCCCAATCATCGTGTTATGGCATTGTGGAGACTTTTACATGTCTGAATGATATTTGTTGTCAATGCTCGCGTGAATGATGCAATCACTCAGTGTGTTGTGAAGTAAATCAGGAAGCACTAGACGACAACTCTTCAAATGCGCGTGATGGTGTGCAGCAGAATGTCAAGACTGCATTATTTTTGAGAGAGTAGAGAAACGAGGGGGGGTAAAAGCGGGCGGCTTGCCGAGAAATAAATGACTCAAATGTACAGAAGGCCTGCGTTTACTGTATCTTGTAGTAAAAATGGCACGGGGAGATTTTTCATTTGTAAACAAGTGGTTCTGGGTGGAGACCGTTCAGGATACTTGCAGGATTAATCAGCCCATGATACAGAATTTATCATTATAATTGCATTTGTTGAATAACAGTACTTACTTAATACTTTTTTTAAAACACATTTTAAAAGTGTTTTTAACACCTGGTGTTATTTTCAGATCTCAGATCTGAAATGAGGTTGCCTCATATGCCTAATGAGATCCACCATTTCCACTATTTATTCACTTAATTATAATAAAATATGTTCTGGACAATGGTTCTTTTTTTTTTTTTTTTTTTTTTTTTTGCATCAAAGTGGACATTTCTCTACCTTCTGTCAGACTGTTGTTCCTAAAGAGAAAAGAATTTCCCTCCATCGCTTTGTGATAACTTCCTTCCAGGGGCGGCAGACTTGACCTGCACACTCCTCCCAGAACCACCTCCATTATTTGCTCATCACAGCAGCCCTTTTGGAAGGCGAGGGCCTCCCTGAAAGGTACGGGGTCACGGATGTCCCAATCCATCTCTGTCTGCCACGCGATTGATTGTGATTTAGAGCTCGGGGCAGGACATGGTTGGGGTTCCATTCTGGTGAGCGATAGGTGGGAACCCTTTGACTCCCAGCACATGGCAAGCAGAGGCAGGGCTGCGATGAGGGGTCAGAGGCAGCTGGTGGGGGTATCTGGGATGAATCTGGGGGTTAGGATGGAGGCAATGTGGGGGTTGCGTAGATCACAAGATAGAAGGTGTCAGAGATCTGGGACAAAGCCCCCCGACCGACCGCTCAAGTCTATCATTTGGCCCATCCATCACCCGTCCAGCTTTGTGGTTAGCTTAACGGTTGCTAGCTAATCGTTTCATCATCAAGGGGATCCATCATTAATGGAGATGGCAGTGAATAGTGACGGGAAGGCCCGCAACACAACTAATCGGCCATATATGAAGGGCTTCATGCCAGCTGGGTGAAGTAAGAGGGTATTACCTGACTGAAAAATGAGCATCATTAGCATCCCAACAGGAGCTTTGCATTAAAGGTTTACCACCAACGTCCGTTAATAGGCACACATGAGTATATGGCTTAGAAATGATCACCTTCTTCAGTTTAGATTCTCTCGACATTATGCTCTGAGAAACTCAGAGGACGCGTCTGCCCTGATTAGCAGCCCTGACTGAAACTTGTCTAGTGTGAAGAGGACATGCTTGATATCCTGTCAGGCGCCCTAATTTCCCAGTTCCCCTCTAAATATCACCAGACAGATATTCATAATGCACAATATCAGACTGGGAATCGGAGGGAAATGGCTCACACTTTAATCTGTAAATCCCAGCACTCAGGAGCAAAGTTAGATACAGGCCGTCCTTGGAAGGATGTCAGGCTGCTCAGCCACAGCCTCGCTCCGCTGGGCCGCTCCGGCAGCTTAACTCCATGATCAACTTGAGACCAGCCTCGTTAGGAAATACACAGCATTTTTATATAATGAGGGGTTATGTGCTGTTTGCTTTATATCATCCATCCAGCCATCCATTAGCTAGGCTCGCTTATCCTTTTAGAGGGTCAAGGGGGACTTGAACTCCACATATAAAAGGCTCCGGCTGACAAGCAGATTCCACACCAGAACCTTCTTGCACTTTATCTCAGAGAGACACATGAAAGGGCGGCTTCCTTTGAATATTTTTTGAACAAAAATATTTTAAAAATGACATATTTGTTGTCTCAAACGAGTGCCGCAGCGTTCATAATTCTACGTATGACAGGAAGCCAGCGCATTGTCAATCACAGGAAGTTGTGTCAGCCAGGTGAATGCGTAGCCAGTAACCTGATCTTCTGTTGACAGAACAGGGACAGGTGCTCCAGCCAAACTAATCCATACATGCATGCTAGACGCAGGTCATCCATTAAGGCAGATTGATTCAAAGCTTTAAAAGACTGTTCCTCAACAATCCCCGGCCAGGCCTTACCTTTGCGGTTGCCATGATACCAAATTGCAGTAATTCAAGATGGCCTGAATTGGAAAGGGAAAGGAATGTTCCCTGTTTGCCCAGCTAATGCTGGAAACATTTTGTCACACAAGGGATGAGGGAACATTTCTGGAAATGATGTCTGAACTTGATGAAATGAAAATGAAATGGCTGCGTGGTTTGTGCATCTAGAGCATTAGATGCACAAACGGATACTCACTTGGGTTTTAATTTAGTTAGTTTATCACTGAGTACATGGGACTCGTGGGAGCTTTTGATAGCAGTGGGTGAATGCAGCATGTGTGAGGACTTATAGCCTGCATGACCGTTCCACATAATAGCCTTGTGTAGAAAACACATAAAACAGAATTCACTTTGATTCAGTGTTATCATCAAACCCACTCCCATAAGGCCGCAAATGCCAAATAAAGGTTTACAGGCAGAAGCCAGACATCTGCCGCTCTCCGATTGGCTGAGAAGCCAGCGGTAGCCTCACCTGTTATCCACAGACCAGTGCATGGTAAACACCCACCGTCAGACATACGGGGGAAAAGAGCCCATCTGGTCAGCAGCATTAACAACCACCTCTTTAACAATAGCTTCCAGGAAAGGGAGAAGGGCACAACAGCCAATAAAAACAGGCTATGCATGACATTTAGCGCCTGATGCGGGGCTTAGCAGCATACAGGTTACCTACTGTCCGCATCGGCCCCTGGCAATAAAACAGAAGGCAATCTCACCGAGCTGGGGGGGGGGGGGGGATGTGCATAAAACCGCCTGTTTCGGTGGTTGGTCTCATCATTTTCTGTATAAAAATGCAGACAGAGCGAACAGTTAAAAAGCAAGACGGAAACCATCTTCAGGGTGCTTTCACATAAACACCAAGTACATTAGCAAGCGATATCTTTAGTTATTGTTGTCTGCTTTTCATACTAATGGGAAAATGTTTCTGTATCGAACGGGGCAGGGCGCCAGATTTTCTTTGGGTGAGCAGTAGCCTGTTTTGGAAGGTAAACCTGTAAAACAGGAAAATATGAGGCAGGAGAGAGGAGAGAAGCATGTCAGGAGATGTAGATGTCACAGCAGTGGCTGGGTCAGTGGAGCCCGTTGAGGGTTATTTGACTAAACAGTGCCACCTTGTGTCCTATTATCTAAACTCAGAGGGTCCAAAGTCAGATGGGGGGGAAAAAAATAAACAAACAGTTGAATTTTACATCACAGCTTCAACTTTGTGTCGAAAGCAGTTAAATATTTTCTAAGTGTTACACACTAGCTATTTTCTTAACTTGGCCCGCCGTTCTCTAGAGCAGCTCTCTGTGGAGCAGTGCAGGAAGCAGCCGGCGCACATTACTGACACTCATTTACACAAAATGGACTCAGGTTAGGAGACTCTGGTTTATTAGATATTTGATGAGCTCTATTTTTACATCTAGGATACAAGGGATGGAGACAAAGTCTCTAAATAAGATCTAGGGAACACAAAGAGGGATGCGAAGACAGAAAGGTTCGGGGTGGAGTTTGAACAGCAAGCAGTGGGCTCTCTACAGCTGCTGGCACTAATGAGGATAATTACCACAGTAATAACATTAGCCTATCTGAGGGAATGGAGGGGAAGGACAAGTGGTTGTGTTTGTGTGTGTGGGTGGGTATGCAAGCGTGTGCGCGCGCATGTGGTTGATCTATGTGTATGTGTGTGTGTGTGTGTGTGTGTGTGCGCGCCCGTGGTCGTACGCGTGCCTTTCCCTCTATCTCTCTTGCGGTCTCTCCCTCATTCCCTGAATCTCAATATCTCTTTGTTAGCCCACAATAATTGTATTTGGGCCTCATATCCGCCATATCAGATTCTAGTTTGTACAAGGTAATTAGCAGAGGAAGGGAAGCCTCCACACCAGGAGGACAAATGCCCCCATGACATCATTCTGGCTCCACTCAGGAGGGGAAGCTTTTTTTTTTCTTTTTTTTTTTCTCCATCTACTCCTTACTCATCTTCATCTTTCTTTTCATTCAGCTGTCAAGAAAGAGCGATGAATGGAGGGGCAAGACTGTGGCAGCGAGCAAAAGTTGATGACATTGACAAGGAGGAGAGCTGGGATTAAAAAGATAAAGAGATGAAGGAAAGAAGGAGTGAGAGAGAGAGGCCGGTGGAAAGTGATTTGGGATGAGATGGAGGGCTGTTTTTTTTTTTTTTTGCAGCAGGCCTGTAATCTCCAATCAGCTTTTACTAACAGACAGCGGGGGAAAGTTCCTCGGCGTTAATGCAGCCTGCCATTCAGAAGGAGCCGGTGTATCCAGCTGGGAGTCGGGGGATGAGGGGAGGATTAACTGGCACTCAGGTGGAGAGAGATGAAGAGAATCAGACGGAGACCCCGCGGATGGTCACACCCTCTCTCTCTCGCTCTCTCTCTCTCCATCCATCCATCCATCACCCTCTCTCTCTCTCTCCGTCTTTTTTCCACTCAGTGAATAAATGTACTCTGTGTTTTCTGGGTGGAGTGGCGAAATCAGGAGGAAATGATAGAAGCTGTACTTTAGGGGTGACTTCTGTCCCTCCTTGTGGCTGCAATTTGTTTAAATCATGTCACATATCCAATTTGGAAGATGAGTCAACAGTTTCTATGAATCTGCGGATGATTTGTGGGACGGTGTTCTTTTCTGATGAAGCTTTTTGCCAGATTTAAATGGAAAGCAGTTGAACTGTTTTATAATGCTGTTCATTAGAGTCATACAAATGAAAAAAAACAACAACATAGCTATTCAGAGGTGATTTATTATTGCAGTATAGTCAATGTGGTGAAAGGTATATACTATTCATCTTTTGATTTAAAAAATATAAGCTATTATATTTGAGCCATTATTTTCCCGAGGGCTCCTCCTCAACTGCTCTCATAAACAGACTTAAATTAATGGCAAGTAATCTCCAGACGCCAGCTGTGCTTCACCCCTGCCCTCCGAATGATCAAAGTGTTCCTCTTCCTCCTCCAAATGGCCTTCCATCACCTTCCCCCCCTGCCAAGTTGACGAAAGAAGAAACTATTCAAGTAAAAAATATGTATGGTGTCTTCTAAAATAATGAGTTTGCCACTCGCTTGAGCACAATAATCCGATTCTCTCCGGTCGACAGGCTCACCTCGTCCCAGCACAGTGAGCTGTGCCGAAGCTGCCGTCTCTCCCAAGGCATTGTGGGAGACGCAAGAGTAGACACCTGCGTCAGAGGCACGGAGGCCCTGTATCTGGAGCCAAGTGGAGACCGTGTAGCGCTGCGGACCGCCTCGAGCCTGAGAAAAGACAGGATTTGATCTCCACGGATGATTTTCATCTGTTCAGCCGTAAGAAGTGCATGCATTCAACTTTTTGTGGGTGATAAGAGAAAGCAATTTAGCTGCACAAAGACTTGCTCTGTTATGACCATTAGCACCAGCTCCCTTTTTTTTAGTACTATTATCAGCAGACTTGTGGTATAGACTAAAAGGATTTTGTTGTTGTCTTTTGTTGCAGTTCGACTCCCCAATTCTGTTTTTTTTATTTATCCAATTTATTGGGTGATGATACGTGACATATGTTATGTGACGTATTTCTTCTTCAGTTTTTCATAATTTTATCTTGCAATTTATTTCTCAATTTTTACCAGTTAAAATATTCCCTTGACCAGATTCAATTAATCGGATACTTCTGTGATTTACTACTCTACTTGGTGCTAGATGGGGGGACAATAGAATGGTCAAATCTAGAGTAACAAAAGCACGGTGGCTTTTAGATTACGGGTGATGGTTCAACAACACTGACTGCAGTGTTTTTGATTTGTTTTTTTAAGGTAATTTTTGCAGATTATGTCACAGAGTCCCAGGGGAAACATTTTCAAGGCCCATAGCGTTCTTCGTGGTAATTCTGAACTGTAAAATTAGGGGAATATGATCATCCATCAAGAAAAGTGACACACCCAACAGGAAACAGTTAATTCAAACATGATTTCTTAATTTCCAGTAATGCATAATAACTAAAGATCTGATCAAACCTGGACCGAGATGTGAGGATCATCTCCTGGCAGGAGGTTGTCACTGCCTGACTTCCTCCAGGTCAGGTGTGGAAGAGGGTAGGCCGAAACCTCGCAGCCAAAGATGATGTCATTTCCTGCATGTTTGGACAGATTTCTGGGAGCTCTGAGGACACGGGGAGCTGTGACAGAAGCAAAGGGGCACCCCAAGGTTCAATACAAGGACCTCTGAAGTTGTTCCATATCAGGACGATTATTTAATTTTCATTTTTAATTTTTTAAAAATATTAACTTTCATAGACTGACATTATATTATGTAATAAAAAAAAAAAGTGCAGTAACCAGAGTAGCACGGTCCTCTTCCGTTGAGCTTTAGGGTTGTGTTACTGCGACTGGCAGCCTCCCTCAACTGGCAAACATTGGGGTATGTCCACCCATCTGAGCCACACACAGGACCTTTTTCCTGGCACACACACATAGGCTCTGGCTCCTTCCTGTCTCTCCTCTTTGGCAATTTCCTCTGGCACACCAGGCCCTCTCCGCAATGGCCGTAGAACTTCTGGGCCCCATCTGGGTCACACTGCTGCCCCTCTACATTAGCACATTGGTCGCAGCATCCACAATTGTCCCGCACCAGGCCTGCAGGGCAGTTCGGCACTGGAGGGCAGAGGTGCTGATGACACTCCCTGCAGCCCTCACCCTCCTCCCAGAGCCGCAGCCACCCACGGTGCTGCGGTGGCAGCCCGAGGGACATTTGTACCCATACACTCGTGCATATACAGATACACAAGCACAGCTGAGTCATGCTGCTGACTAGCATCTGACACAAATCCCGTAGTAACAAACTGAGGGTTAGAGAAACTGTAAATGCTAACCAAACGAACGACAATCGCACAAATGATTTCGGTCCTGATCTCTCCCGTTTTCTTACAGTCAAATAGTCACATGTTCCTCCTCCTCTGAGTTTTAAATATTTCCTTTTGTCTCTTCTGTTCTGTCCTCTTCTGAATAGTTGGATTGGTTTTTGGTAATTATTGCCATGTACCCCTGCTGGATTATATTGCCATGTTTTTTCCCCCTTGAGATTTCTTCATCAGCCCCAAGTCCTTTCTAACAAAGAGATGCCATTTGCAGTGAATGAAGCGAGCAAACTTCATCTCTGAGGTATCCGTTTCATTTCATCTTCCTTTACTCCCTACTGCGCTGCCTTTCTTCATGTGCCAGTGTCTCCGGGCTGGGCAGGGCTGGCAAACAGGCTTCAGAAATGGCACAGGATATCAAAGAATCCGGCTCAATCTGCAGGATTCTGTCAGTGTTGTGAAGGCTGAAAATGTGGATAGTGAAAAGGAAGCAAAAAACTATAATATTACATGAATTTAAGGTTTGATTGTTTTTTATCATTGTCTCTCGAGTTAAAGAAAATTATTATTGTTTCTGTTTTTGTTCCATAACTGTTTTTGTTTTCGGTTTATTTTGAAACAGAAAGGGTGGTTATACATGTGATTATTTTTGAGGAAGTCGTTTTTGGAGCTATTAAAATGAACTGAATCAAACGCTAAAATGTGGCTGTCAAAATAACAGAAATGTGTCGACACAGCATGTGTTATATAACACAACACACTTCAATAGTTCTACAGTCTCTTCTACATTTTTAAGGAAATGCTGAAAACCATAACCTTCATGAAACAAAATAGACTAATACAAACACTGAAGCTTGCCTTCATAAAGGTTATGATATTAAGGGTTTGCGCCACATAACTTGACATAACCAAATCACATGTGTTTCTATTACTGTGATAACCCCATTTTACTCAGTGTGCTAGGCTCAATAACAGAAACATGTTGGTGTTTAAATCAATACAGTTCAGCAGCACCACAAACTACGGCCTCCAAAATCACCACCCTATTCAATCACATACATTCTTACATTTCAATATAACTTAACATAATGTCAATCTTAAATGGGATTTAGAGATGGACTGCTTTTAAGTTTGATGAAATGGTAAGTGCACTTTTTCTAGAGGCTAGAACTAGTACACATGGCTTAAATTTATTTATTTCGAGCTACGTGGCACTTTTCCATTGACGTCCGGTGTGGTTCGGGCGGTGCACAGAGGTGAATGCTGAGGACAAACACCTCTCTCTTTGCTGGTCAAAGGTATCTTTGTGGTAGCCTGCTGCAGCCCTGTCTGACGTCGTGGCGTCACTTCGGCGGTGAGACAGCGGCAACGTGTAACTGGAATCCGCTTGACGTTTCAGAATAAAAATCTGAATCGCACCAATATTGACACAAGTCCATCTTCGGCTGTGGTTATCAGATGCAGTTTTATACGACTACACAGTAGAATCCCGTTGCTTTCAACTAAAGTTAATTTAATGTCGCGTGTCGCCGGTTCTGAAACGTCTGTGCTTTGTTTTGAAAGGACGCGGAGTAGGAAGTTGCGCGCTTGTCATGCACTCGGGGCTATTCCACGTTATACAGGAAGTAAAGAAATGTTCGAGGGAGAGAAGGGACGGCTTGCCGAAATAAACTGACAGATAAACACTAAGTCTCTCAACACACTATCTTTGCCGGCTGCTTCTGACCAGATTTGCCGACTGACTCTGCCGGAAACGACAGCTGACGCTATTAAAGGGACAAACTGTGAGTATTTTACATTCTCATTTATACTGAGCGATATTGTTTCATTCTGCCAACTTGTCACAAGACTACTTCTCACTCATACTCATCTCTTTAAGACTGTTATTAACGCTTAGCCTCTACACTATGTTAATTTCAACTGTCCTCTTATTTCATTCCCTGTTTAGTTAATGTGTATAAGTTTTCTTTTTGTGTGTATGCTTTTATGCATGTCAAGTGTCTTTGAGCTTCGAAAGGCGCTATACAAATAAAATTTGTTATCATCATTATTATTATTATACGTGCTTTTACTTCTGTGATGTACATGTATAGTCTTGTATTCAAATTCCGCGCTGAGAAGTGAAGCAGAATAAAGTGAAAGAATATGAGGGTGAACAACTTCTGTTGTCATGGAACACTAAATAACAATCACCTGCCTTGGGAACTTTCAAACAATACAGCTTTATTGTGCTATTCAAAAGAAGCCGCTCTCCTTCAAAAGATCAGATTAGAAGACAACAATGAAAAGATGACTGACGCGAAAGCTGACGTGGGACACACAGTCACATATATGTCAAGGAGACTGAACAAACGTTTGGGGTGTGTTCTAAGACGCTGGCACTAAAGGAGATCCTGTTTGTCAGGAACAGCTCAGAGTAGAACCAGTCACAGGGTTATTGGTGGAGGGCTGATCGAATGAACCGAATGTGTTTTGCATGCAACAGGAGCAAAAAAAATGGCAGAGAAGGTGTTGGTCACAGGTGGAGCAGGCTACATCGGGAGTCACTGTGTGGTGGAGCTCATTGAAGCAGGCTACCAGCCGGTCGTAGTAGATAACTTCAGTAACGCTGTACGAGGTGAGATGGATTACAGGACACACAGGCTAATGAATACCTTTGTATGTTATTGTAAAATTGCCAGTTCCAGTGCAGTATTACTAAGATCTTTTGTTACCTTCTTTGTGTGTGTGTGTGTATCTGCATTCTACATCTTGATATGGATGGAGGAGAGGGTAATGTGGCTGAGAGCATTCGGAGGATAGAGAAGCATCTGGGCACCAGCATTGAGTTTCACGATCTGGATCTTCTGGATCGCCCCGGCTTGGAAAACCTCTTCAAAAAGGTCAGAAAGTTCATTTTACCACCTCGTTAGAGCTGAACCGATTCAACTGGTGGAAAATGTGTCTGTATCTTCAGCTGTTTCGTTCACAGGTGGAAAGATTTTGATGCGAAAGCTGATCATGGCCAAATAAAACGAAGAATTTTAATATGCAAGCATGGTTTCTGTGAAAAGAGTCACACCCATGAGAACAAATAGACAATAATTTACATAGAAGAGGAAATTGAACTTAAAAAAAGCATGGTATCATTACGACATTACAAAAGCTCTATCTGAAACGTGATATTGTGTAAAGCTCAAGGTCCAGGTCCAGGTACGAGAGTATCTAGTTCTATAATGTATTATACTTCACACTTCAATAGCTCTACCTTTAGTCTGTGTTCTGATCTGGAAATCTGAGCTTTATTAATTACAGTACACCAGTAGGAAGTCACCTGCATGACATGATGGTCTTCGTTCACATGTTTCACAGCGGGGTGATATTCTGCCATTTTTGTCTCCGAAGATTACTTAGGAACAAGAGTACAGTGGTTGTACCGAAAACTGTGCCACTTATTGTATACTCTTTTTCTCCAGCAGGATGAAAAAGGAAGTGAACTTAGTTAATTGTGTGACATCAGTTCGGTTGGTACTGATGGGAATGTGTTTTTTCTTGTTCTACGTAAAAAATAAATCCATTAAAAGGTAATAAGTGTGTGTGTTAAATTACCTTTTTCTAAATGGACATTTGTGAGACTTAATTCTCTGCACAAAAGAGACCGAACAAGTGGGGTGTGCTGCCTCAAACTCATCTAATGAACCTAACAGGCCATTAAATACATTCACGTCATTTTGGGGAGACTAATAATAATAATACTCCAAAGTTAAAATATGTAGGTGATGCATGCTGTTTATATGGATTCCCGTGTGCATCCATATCCATCTCACATATGTAACCGTACTTGGTATCTGTGTTGCAGCATTCTTTCAGTGCTGTGATGCACTTTGCTGGCCTGAAAGCAGTGGGTGAGTCGGTGGAGCAGCCGCTACGCTACTACAGAGTCAACCTCACCGCCTCCATAAACCTGCTCGAGGTCAGTCTTAGCTTTTATCCTCTGGTCTTGAATGTCTAGTCCTTTTATCCACACTCTTCATGCCACTCTTCACCCATCATTTGTACTAACCTTTGAGCGTGCAACGGCGAGAGCTCGTTTGAGAATGATTCGGCTGATTCTAACATTGCACCCTTCATTGCGCCCGGGGCGGTGCTCACAGTGCCTGCCTCTGTCCCTGCTGCTGACTTGAAGTGTGTGTTTGTGTGTGTGTGTGTGCTGTGTACTGCTGTCTTGCTCGCCGCTGACAGGACGTGTATACCATCTTTGTGTGCATCTACATGTGTCTCAGGTGATGCAGGCTCACAAGGTGAAAAATCTGGTCTTCAGCAGCTCGGCCACGGTGTATGGAGACCCCCAGTACCTTCCCATAGACGAGCAGCACCCCACGGGGGGCTGCACCAACCCCTACGGCCAGAGCAAGTACTTCATCGAGGAGATGATCAAGGACCACTGCAAAGCTGAGAAGGTGCTAATATGAAAGGTTGAAGCATATTCGGCGATTACAGCGTACAAGCCGTCTAATTATTTATTTCCTCTCTGTCGGCAGGACTGGAATGCAGTGCTGCTGCGTTATTTCAACCCAATCGGAGCTCATTCCTCTGGACTGATAGGAGAGGACCCTCAGGGGATCCCGAACAACTTACTGCCATATGTTGCCCAGGTACTCAAAGTCTCTTTACCAAATCAGAGAGACTTTACGAATTCACATCCTACTTTTTTTTCCATTTGCGTTGCTTAATTTACGATTCCTCTTAGGTTGCGGTTGGGAGAAGAACGTGCCTGAGTGTGTTTGGAAATGACTACGACACAGTCGATGGCACAGGTAACGCGCGGTGCACAGATTTAATTTGAAACACCTTTTGAAAGAAAGATTCTTAATAACAGATGTTTTTTCTTCTTGTTCTAGGCGTGCGAGATTACATCCACGTCGTGGATCTGGCAAAGGGACACATAGCGGCCCTGAAGAAGCTGAAGGACAACTGCGGGTGCAAGGTACGCTTGGGAAAAGCTTGAAACACGTTTTCTGACCATATGTGCAAAACACAAGGTATTTATTGGCACTCTTATTGGTGCATCATTGTGTTTGTGTCTTTAGGTTTACAATCTGGGAACGGGAAGAGGCTACTCTGTGCTCCAGATGGTGAAAGCCATGGAGAAGGCATCAGGGAAAGAGGTGAGTCAAATTTAGAATCCGGGTTTGTTTCATCTGAGAGTGATTGAAGTGACTTTGTCGCACTGTGCTACGTTATTCCCTCAGACAGGAAGAACACGTCAACCCTAAGGATGACTTCCTGTGTTATTTAGGCTAAACCACTTGTTGTTTCTTGTTACATAAAGTAATGTGTCTTTTTTAGATCCCATACAAGATCGCCCCTCGTAGGGAAGGAGACATAGCTTCCTGCTATGCTGACCCTTGTCTAGCTGAGAAGGAGCTGGGCTGGAAGGCTGAATTCGAATTGGAGAGAATGTGTAAGGACACACAAACCGCACAAGCTGTTGTTTAATTTCACCTGTCAGTAAAACATGTGATTGACAGCGTATTGTTTTTACTGCAGGTGAGGATCTGTGGCGCTGGCAGTCCATGAACCCCACCGGCTTTTCCAACGGCACCACCTCTTGATGCATCTAGTCGTTGTTTCAAACCTCTTTTTAAATCACCTGGCCAAAGTGAGCCATCGACTTTATAATTTTTTTTTTCTCAAAGACCTCAAAAGAATCTGAAATCTCAGTGTTTAATTGGTTTTCTTTTTCTATTTTATGCCTATATTAACGGAAAGCCTGTTTACTCTGGAAGTAAAATCTATTTTGTTTTGTCTGGGTTTGTATTTCACATGTAACCTTGGGTATATTACGGAAGCCCTAAACGGCCACGGGTTCAAATTTTATTTTATTTTTTTCCATTTTCTCTAGATCTTGAGTTATTTCTATATATATATATATATATATATATAAACAAAGTTTTGTTTTCTCGAGATCCCAAGATTACTTTTCACGTGACGTCACACAGTTTTGTTTTCTCGAGATCCCAAGATCACTTTTCACGTGACGTCACACAGTTTACAGTGTCCTCTTTCTCAGTGAGCGGTGTTTTCAAACTGGAAATGGAATTCACACAGTGCGTCCTCCAGCTACTCAAATTCTGTTTGGGAGACTGTGCAGACTGCACAAAAACTGTCTGCCACTCCAGCCTCCAAACTTAAGGGTTACAGGTTGTTTTTATAACATCACCTGTTTGATTATGAAGCCTTATTATATTAATATATATTGTTTTGGAACAGTGTCAACCACTCAGTCACAGTGAGAGCATGCTGTTACAGGTCTATGAGGAAAAACAAATAGCCTCATTACCTCAGGTTTTTCTAATAAGATTATAGGGTTCCGTTTTCTCTTTTGTTGTGTTGTGTTATGCTGCGGTTGCAGACTTTGCAGTATGCCAGTATTTCAGGAGCCTCAATTAATAGACAACTGCACACGTAACTGTTAAGACCCATGTTTGTTGAGGACAAAGACTGAGAAATATACTGTCAATTAGTGTTTACATGCACACTTTTAATCAGTGTATTATCGCATTTCTGGATTATCATATTATTCAAGTGGCCATTTAACACCATGAGGACCCGGTGTCTTTTATCAGATTATTGCAGTTATCAATTCAATTCAAATAACTTTAGGTATCCCCGAGGGGTCATTTAACAGCTCACTGATTATTATTCTGCACATGTAAATGCCCTCAGTGAAAAACACCTACTGTTCCATATGCTCATATTCTGTCATGTTACTGTTTTGATGATTTAGAAATGATCCAAATCCACTTAACACATCATGTCTCTGTTTATGGTGAGTATGAGGAGGACATACTTTTGTGAATGATGTTCATGTAGTTGCTCTTAGTTAATTTTTTTTTTAACTTTATTTTAGTCATACTCAACCTACCTTGGGAGTTTACACAACATTGTTTAATTTTAAAACAATCATTCAACTTAATTACCAGTTGTCAATCTGTACATGCAAACATTTGAATTACAAGAAAACAGAGGAAATTAACTATCACGGGAAAATGGAAAAAAAATATGTGAACCCATGGCCGCTTAGAGCTTCCATAGTATTTCTCCTCTTTGAATGTACTGATCTGTGAGCCATAACAATGGAAGAATAAATTAATTTTCTTACTGAAACAAAAGGTGTTTTGAATGATTGTGAGTAATGGTGGTTGACCACGTGAGATTAAACCATGATACAAGACACAAACACCTGTAAGTGTGAAGAGGTTGCTTTAAAGTCACTATAAAATGAAAAATGTTTACATGCAAACGTAGATTTCTGCCTTTAGCTACTGGAAGGTCAACACAATGAACCCCTGCAGAAATCTTGCACAAACATTGCTCAGTTTAGACAGAGAGGTATGCTGTGTTTAATATTCAAGATCATACTGTACTTTTTAAACGGGGCGCTGGGGCTTTAAATGGCTCCTTGAACCCTCGGGCACCCAGTTAATAAACACCCACGTCAGCACAGTGCTCCAGTCTCTCTAACCGGGTTTCGGTCTTTAGGGCTGAGCAGGAAGTGTCTGACTGTGGACCCTGAACGAGAGAAAAAAAAGGAGCAGAGGGTGGGAAAAAAAAAAAGGAAATCAAAAATGGATATGGTGGCGGACTTGGGGGCAAGTCGACTCTATCGGGCGCCGGGTGAATCGAGTCACCAGTGAGTATCGATGGATTTTTTTGTCAAAGCGGGGGTATCACGGCGTGGGGCGTAAGCGGGTCCTGCCGACACCTCGCGCCTGGGAAGGAGTCGCTCGCTCTGGGCAGCAGGCAAATCCTCCCCGCTGCTCGCTGCGCTCCGGACCTCCGGCGAGAAGTGTGGGGATGTTTGGGGTGGGGGGCGGGGGGGTGGTCTTGAGGATGAAAACGGGCGTATTAGCGCGTCACATTCCCCGCACCAGTGTACAACGCGTACATATTTCTGTATCGGCTCAGTTCCTGGAGGTTTGCGTCTGTTTTTCTATTGTGTGCTCTGCTGTCGCCTGAAGTGGGCGTCGCTCCAGGACAGGCTGGGCTGCTCCGGTGCGCCGCTGCCCGTTTTTCTCTCGCAGGACTGCGGCGCTCTCTCGTCGTTTTGTAGGTCGAATGGTGTCTGAATTAACCGGAGAGTGAGCTCGGTGGAGATAAGAGACTTGGTTTGGTGGTTTGACATTAAAGGCACCGCGGAGTCTTGCGGGCGGGCGTCGCACAGTGCGGGCGCTGCGCAGCCCCTCAAAGAACATCGCAGGTCTTATTAAAAAAATATTAATAATAATAATAAAAACTAAAAAAAAAAAAAAAGGGATGAGCTTTAATTCAGTCATTGGGTTGCCAAGTAGGTTACTGTCAATGATATAAGACGTATTCTGAAAACGAGGTTGCTGCAGATTTTTCTTTCATTTTTTATATTTCTTTTTTGGAGCCGTGTCCGGTCGCGCTGTTTCATTTTCTCTCATCTACCCAGCAGACCGATGCGTTTGAGGCATCTGGGATTTTGATGGGGTTTAGCTCTCAGCGATGATTACAGGTTTTGTCACCCGATGCTCCCTCGCTGGAGCCGGGTGTAGCCCATTAGAAGATGATTTTGATTGAAGGGTCGTTCGGCGAATCACAACGCAGAAGGAGGTCGGGAGGGCTGGGCCTTCTGCGGAGCTGGAGGTAATCCAGCTCTGAGACAAAGATGCGGTAATTGACAGTTACATCTATGGGGTGTTATTGGTGTGTTGTGTTGCAGTGTGACCTGCGATTAATATTTTGTATATTTTGTCAAACTAAGATGTGGCAAGTTCAGGCGTCTCGTGAATGATAGCCAGTGTTCCCTCCTTAAATAATACATAGAGGCCTAAAACGATCCATTATATGTGCATGTATCATCCTAATGGCCCTGACATTAGGAAGTTAGAAGTGTCTCAGTTATAGTAATGAGTGAGGTCTCCAAGACTTCTATGATTTGTCACTTTCTTTCAGAACAAGTCAGTCAGTGCTGCATACACAGCCAGTGAGAGTGCTGTCATGTTGTCTCCTGCAGGCAGCCCCAGAGGTGGTTCAACACGGCCGACATCACAGTGTCTCACCAAAGCAACCTGCTCAAGCAGCTCAACCAGCAGCGCCGCCAGGAGCTGTTCTGTGACTGCAGCGTGCTGGTGGAGGGCCAGCTCTTCCGGGCCCACCGCAATGTCCTGTTCGCCAGCAGCGGCTACTTTCGCATGCTTCTGTCCCAGGGACCTGACGGGCTGCCCGACTCCGTCAACGCCACCTTCGACGTCTTCACCCCCGAGACGTTCACCGTCATCCTGGATTTCATCTACTCCGGCCAGCTGGATCTCTCGAGCCACAACGTGATCGAGGTCATGTCCGCAGCCAGCTACCTTCAGATGAACAATGTCATCAACTACTGCAAGAACTTCATCAAATCCTCTTTGGACATCAGTGTGAAGGACGAAGACAGCGACCGATGCCTTAGCCTGTCGGAGACTTGTAGCTTCACCAGCATAGCAGGGGACGAGTCCGTGGAGCAGCAGCAAGGCCCGCGCTCCGTCAGCCCGCCGCCTGCGCTTTGGACCCGGGACAACTCCAGATCCCAGTCGAGCTTCATGGGGAAAGACCAAGACCAGGATTCCACTACCTCGGCCCTGAAGACCAATCCAAGCAGCCCCACTAATGAGCTCGGGCCAGAGCCAGAGGACCTGCAGGACCCTCAGGACCCTCTGTACACCTTGCCTGGATCAGAGCGCCGACGCGGAAAAGGGGGGACAAAGAGGAAAGCAGCCAACAGCACTCGTTCGAACCAGCACGAGGACTTGGACATTCAAGAGGCGAGGTCGCAGAAGGCCGAAAAGGCAGAGGAGCTGTACGCCACTCTACCACAGATTGTTGGTGTGATCGGAAACTTTAATAAAGGTGGGTTTTACAGAAGAAATTAGCGTTCTCGGTCATAAAGAGAATGGCATCAGCGTATCCCCCGTTAGAAGCCAACTCTTTAGAAATGAAAAGCCTCGTGTCTGAACCGTTTCTCCTCCTTTTTGCAGACTCCAACCCTATTATGCGCTTCAAATGCCCCTTTTGTACACACACGGTGAAGAGGAAGGCAGATCTCAAGCGTCACCTGCGCTGCCACACTGGAGAGAGGCCATACCCGTGTCAGGCCTGCAATAAGCGCTTTACTCGTCTGGAGCATCTCCGCAGCCATTTTGAAACGGTAGGTTTATTCCTTGCCACGAGGTGAGATCCAAAATTTGGATACATACAGCCACCAGAACACGAGCAGTAATATGACAGTGGATGAGCGAAACGAAGTCGCATTAACAATTAATACATCTTCGCCTGCTCTTAAACTACTTGCGTCCCTACAGATCCATCAAGCCAGGAAGCTGGTGTGCAGGAAGTGCAAGTGTCAGGTTACAGAGGAGACTGGTCATGTGGTGTGCGAGGGCACACGACGCTACCGCATGTGTACTGCGTGCATCCAGGAAGTGGGCTGTGACGACATCCCCATGGACAGTCTGGAGGGGCCCAATGAGGAGCCGGCCCTGTTGCTGGGCGTGGACGGGGAGGAGGAGGGCGACACCAAGAGGAGCTGGATGGTGAACGATGATGACGACCTGGCCGAAGACTCGGGGGCCGACCTCATTATCCAGCAAGTGGACGACAGTGACGAGGAGCTGCAGTGAAACGGGACCAAAGTGCGTGCGCGCAGATGCGTGCCCGAATACTGACTTATGTGTGAGTGTGTTAAAGCCATGAAAGAGAAGTTATGCACAAAATATGGGATCCACTTATGTAAATATGCACATTTATGATATATTAGTTGTCTATTAGTTAAATAAAACTACTTGATCTTTGATTTATGTTGACATTCATGACAAAGTGTAAAGCTTTTTGTTAAGTTTCATCAATATATGCAGTATCCAAAGCATGCACCGGTGTTCGCCGTTTCCTTTGCTTCAGTTGTGGTTGTATGATAATATTTCCAATAAGTGTTGTTTTCATGTCCATGAAAGAGCATCACACCTCTGCTGCTTACGGGGATTATCTTCTGGCACTTGGGCAGAACTAAGAGAACAGATAGAGTGATGCTCTATGAGTTCTCTGTCTGTGGGGAAAAGTAAGAGCAGACTGTTTTCAGTGTCATGGTTGCTTTTAATATTTGGTCATGATATGCACTATGATACAAACATGATTATAATTTATTTCTTGTTGTTGTTGCTTTGTTTTTTACTTTTTGACACATTAAAGATATTTTTATACACTTGTCTCCGAGGCTTTTATCATGAACAAGGAGGAAATCCCCAAATGAAGCTTCTGTTTTTTATTTACTTTATGACATTATTCACTAACAAGACCCTGCCTTAACTGATGCAAGGAGGTTAATAAGTCGACAGATCTCAAGTGAAAACGATGGAGGGATAATAGGAAAAGGGACGGCTGATGTCAAAGGTAGAGATGGAAGATGCAAAGGAACCCAAGAGAAGATCTCGCATCTCTGGAGGCCTCAGTTGACCTGCAGGTTTCAGTATTGAAAAAGAGAAGAGGAAGCACAGGAGAGAGGAGAGGTGGGTGCTGAGAACTGTGATGAAGACAGGGGGGATTACACACACCTCTATTATATAAACACAGGAAATAGAATTAACCATGTTCTGGTCTTGCTCTTCAACCTGTGTTATAATAACTTCATTTAATAAGTGTGAATGGGAATTCATTTAAATACAAATATACCTGTCTTGGAAATTAAAGTATTTTTGTTTTCCTGTGTGAATAAAAATGGTCTGATTAAAGTCATACAGTTAATTTAGGGCATCAGTTATAAAGGGGCACACATAATAATATAATTTAAAATAAAAAACAAAACAAAACAAAAACGTTTTTAGAGCAACTCTTTGTTGCCACACTAGGAAAAGCTTAGGAGGCTAAGTTACAAAAAAATAAAAACAAAAATAAATAAATAAATTGCTAAAATTCACTGTTGGTTGTTGATTCACTCGTTTACAGTCGTGGAAATAATTAGTACCGACTTTTTTTTATCCTTTAACGATTCTTATCACCCGTGCAGTCGTTGAGATTTTCGTTTCATTGATTGCTTTCAATACCAATTCCCTGCCTGTAGATGGCGCCCTCGCGGTGCTCTCAGCTCAGCGCTCCTCCGCTTCCGGGGAACATAAAACGTGACGTCAGAAGAGAGGCTGGAGCATCATGGCGGTCGTCCTGAGACTGGTCAACAGAAGTGTTTTGAGTTCGGGTATGGGTCAGCATTACCTGGCGTTCAGCTCCGCGGCGAACGTGAACGCAGTGAGTTTTATTTTGCTTTTGTGTTTTCTGCTGGGGCGTTTTTTGCTGTGGAAACTGTGTTTACACGATAGCTGTTAACGCCCTCTACGGGCCTGCTAGTTACGTTAGGTACACGACGAGAAAGTTGGACACTTTTTGTTTAGTTTGAACGGGTCGGCTATTTCTAATTTAACGCTGTTTGTCACTTCTGTGTTTGTGTGTGTTTTTAGGCTGGTGTGAGAGCAGGTCATGCTCTTCCAGCGAAGGTGAAAATAGTGGAAGTGGGACCCAGAGATGGTCTTCAAAATGAGAAGGTAATATTATGTCATTTATTCGCATTACAACTCAAATTCCCTAGTTTAGCCTTAAAACTGTTCAGGAGAGACAGTATTAGTAGCACCATAGCATAGCTGAGAAAATAACGTTGTGTGTTACGGTCTGTCAGTGTGTATCTTGTTCATCTTGTTGTGTTATTGTTTCCATTTTCAGACGATTGTACCGACGGAGGCTAAGATTAACTTGATCAACATGTTGTCAGAATCGGGGCTTTCTGTCATCGAGGCCACCAGCTTTGTTTCTCCAAAATGGGTTCCACAGGTGAGTATGTTTCCCTCGTGTGGAACACACCTCTCCGTGGGCTGCACAGAAACCGCAGTGTGTATAGGAATGAATGTTGTCTGTTTTCTTCTCCTCTGACTGGTTTCTGTTGCCCACATGTCAGATGGCAGACCAGATGGAGGTCATGAAGGGCATCAGGAAGAAACCAGGAGTGTCTTATCCGGTCCTTGCCCCCAACCTTAAAGGTTTCCAGGCTGCCGTGAGTGTCAAACATCATATTCCAGCACGTTTTACCAGCAGCTACATAGCTATGCTGCATGCCCAGCTTCCTGTGAACGTGGTGCTTAAAACGTTTCAGAGCTCAGCTATGCTTAAACAAAATGGTTTTATTTACTGCAGGTGAAGGCAGGAGCGTCGGAGGTAGCCATATTTGGTGCTGCGTCTGAAATGTTCAGTAAGAAGAACATAAACTGCTCCGTGGACGAGAGTTTACAGCGCTTTGACGAGGTTATGGCCGCAGCTAAGGAGGCCGGCGTGCCAGTTAGAGGGTAAGATTCCTTTCGGTTTCCCTTTCAGCCGCAAGCAAACCGTCAACCGTTTTAATCTTTCTCGTTTCCTGTCACCACAGTTACGTCTCGTGTGTCGTCGGGTGCCCGTATGAGGGGAAGGTGGCGCCTGAAAAAGTCGCCTATGTGAGTGCTGACGTGATGTTATTCACGTTATTTAAATGAGCAACAGTCTGTGATTCTTACACAAAGGTGCAAGTGCCGTAACCAGTGAAGCTTTGTCCCGCAGGTAGCAAAGCGTCTCTACTCCATGGGCTGCTATGAGATCTCTCTGGGGGACACCATCGGAGTAGGGACTCCTGGCAGCATGACCGCGATGCTGGAGGCGGTGAGCAGAGAGGTGCCACTCAGTGCTCTGGCAGTGCACTGCCATGACACCTACGGCCAGGCTCTGGCTAACATCCTGGTAGCCTTACAGGTCCGGCTCGATTCTCATTATAGTAATGTATTTCTTAAATAACACAAACATATAATAGGATGTCCACATTGTTGATCTGATTTTGAATTTCTGTGTTTTTCAGATGGGAGTCAGTGTGGTGGACTCGTCAGTAGCTGGACTGGGTGGCTGTCCCTATGCACAGGGGGCCTCTGGGAATGTCGCGACTGAAGATGTAGTCTACATGTTGCACGGACTTGGGATCCAGACTGTAAGAAGCCACACTTTATTTTCTTAAGATTATGCCATTGTGTTCTCTATCTGTCTGAACTGGAACGGGTAAAAAAGCATTCGGTTTCTCTGCTTGGAAAGCCCTCCAATCTGAACTAAAAATATCAGAACTTGTTTCATTGGAAGCATATTTTAAGCTCTATTTTAAGAAACCGTCAAGATAAATCTTTTGAACAGTGCCTATATTCTTAATTTGTTACTGTATCTATTACTGCTGCACTTTATACTTCGTATTTACCCGCACTTTAGTATTTTTATATTTTAATGGTTTTTGTGTAGGATTTTTTTGCTGCTTGTTTGTTGTTGTTGTTCGTCTGTCTTGATTGTTATGGCGTGTGCTGCTGCCTTCTTGCCCAGGTTATCCTTGCGAAAGAGGTCTTGATCTCAATGTGGTTTTTATCTGGTTAAATAAAGGTTATAAATAAGAATAAATCTATCTATCTATCTAGCGATCTGTGTACCTACTTTGGATCTTGTGTGAGAAAAATGTTCATGACTGCGTTAAACGCGTCAGTCTCGTCCGAAAAATACTAAACCGTGGACACTGATCAGACACCGAACTGCTCGGATTTGACTCTTTGACTTTCTTCCCTCATCTCAGGGGGTGGACCTCTCAAAGCTCATGGACGCTGGCGCTTTCATCTGTCGGACCCTCAACAGAAAGACCAGCTCCAAAGTGGCACAGGCCTCCTGCAAGTTGTAGACAAGTAACGTCGTTTCACGCACCGCAACATGACCATGTAACCGGGAACTATCATCTTCTGTAGGCTCCGTTCTCCATGTTTCAGTTGTAATTTATTTGTTGATTTGTCCTCTATGAAAATATTTAATAATTGATGGTATTGACCCTTTTCTCTGTTCACTACATGATAGCGTTTCTGAAATGGTGCCTTATGTAGGGTCCCTCCAATTATGCAGATCACATTTGTTTAAAATGATGCCTTCACTTGTTTTTATTTTTACGCTGGACTTCGATGACATTCTGGGAAGTGGGTCAACCCAAGTGAAGCACAGGCTTTGTTCATGATATTAAATTATTGTGTGTGTAAATGTCCCTGGGATGGATGAACTCACTGTTGATGTCAGTGCTGACAGAAGTGTTGTTTTTTCATTGCTATCATCCACTGTAGGCAAGTCGTCAGTCTTCAAATGGATTGTTTTTACAGGAAGCATCTGTGAAAATCTTTTGTCCTTGTGAACTTGGGCATTGTTCTCATGTGGAAAATGTTACCTTTAATTTTTATTTTTTTTGTTTATTATTAGTAGTTTTACTTCAACACATTTATTTATTTTAAAATATGACACTTTATAACCATCGTGTACATACAGGTTGGGAGTTTCAATAATAAATAATTATTTCTTTAAGCAAATGTGTCGCTGATCATAATTTTCCACCTTTCATATGGTCAGTCGTGTATCTGTCAGCGTGAATTGAAATCAGCTTTGACCATAAAAGGCAAATCGCGTAAGTGAGAGTTGTGCTTTTATAGCCTCCATAGTCTCTGCTTGTACAAATGATTCAGAATAAACAAATACTTTGCTGCACCTTTTGAAACCTGACTGGCAAGTCTGACGGGCCCACTGAGATTCTTACAGCGGGTGCTCCCAGCACAACATCTACAAGCATCATACAATCTTTGTTGTAAACAAAAATAAACATGTCACGGTGATTAACAATGAACACCTCATAACTGACATGGAGGCCTAGTTATTGATAGATGCAGGAAATGTAGTTATGAGTCAACAGCAGTGGAAAATTATTATAATAAACTTCACAGAGGGAGGGACAAGGGATTGTCACGTCGCTTGGTGACGTTTCACCATTTATCTTTATCTGTGGATGCGGGTGCATCTGAAACTCACCTGACTGGGGTCTACAACACCCCGGCACGTTTTCCAGTCTTTTAAGAGTGGAGGAAAACATTTGGATGCGGTACAAAAGTGAACCTTAAACTAGTTTTCCAAACAGGAATCATATTCCAAAACAAATTTAACATAGATGAGATGAGATGAGAGTTATAAACTGGTTTCAGGAACAAGACCACGGCTCACGTATCTCTCTTTTTGGTTTCTTCTTCCTTCTTCCATGACAATAATCAGATGAACCAAAGCCTCCCAACCTGAATCTCGCTTCCTGTGTTCCCCCCTTCCCCCTAAGGGTATCATCTCCTTCGCATTCAACCTCATTCATCCCTTCACTTCAACCACTCTCACCCTGAATTAATTAGTGGGGGGAAAAAAAACATTACTGCAACACCAAATACAACACATAGATTTAATATATTTACATTTATAAAAAAAAAAAAAAAAACCATAGAGATGAAATATTAAGTGCAGAAAATACTTTTCCATCTGATGTCCACAATGGTGAGCCAAAGTTTTTTGACTCACAACAACAACAGCAACAAAACAAAATCCTAAAAAGTAGTAAAATGTGCCGTCTACTTGTTCCCTCACTCCCTCCACTGTTTCCAGCTCTACCAACACAGAATTA